>NC_053493.1:313683071-313788071 GCF_905171775.1 Rana temporaria
GTAAAAACAGGCCTTTTTTTCGATCGCGCGATTTTTTTTAAAATTTGATTTTTTTTTTTTGGCGCGTAACTTTTTTTTTACCCGACGCAACTTTATTGTCCCGTCGCAATCCACAAAGCCCGACATAACGTAATTTTGCGTGCTGCCCGTCGGGAAAATGACGTCACGAGCATGCGCAGTACGGCCGGCGCCTCATTTAAATTGTCATCGCCCCCTGGAGAAGAGGACCGCCTTGCGCTGGGAGAATTTAAGTTACACGGCCTGAAATTTCTAGGTAAGTGCTTTGTGGATCGGGCACTTAGGTAGAAATTTTAAGGCAGTGTAACTTAAATGGGAAAAGATAAGTTAGGCAGGATTTTTGAGGATTTGGCCCAATATCCCTAAAACCCTTCTTTTAGCTGACTATGCCTGCATGCATGATATCCCCCTTTGTGGCCTGACCATTGATGCTGAGAAAGCATTCGACCGAGTCAACTGGCACTTTCTTAAACTACCTCTGCAGCAGATAGGACTAGGTCCCCAATGCTATTCAAAAAATGTCCCTTTACTCCTCACTGTCTGCCAGAATCCAAATAAATGGTTTGTTATCCCCCGCATTCCATATCCATAATGGGACGAGACAGGATTGTCCTTTGTCCCCCTCCTCTACGTCCTCACTATGGAACACTTAGCTGTCGCCCTGCACAATAACACCATTATTAAGGATTTTACGATAGGTCCTGTTCATACTAAACTCCCCCTCTTTGCAGATGACCTGCTGATGTTTGTGACCAAACCCCACTTGTCCTCGCCCTCAATTATACAGGAGTTTAAGGAATTTGGGACAATGAGAAACCATAAAGTAAACCACAGTAAGTCAGAAATCCTCAATATCTCATTATCTGGGGCGGCTATACAACACCTTTCATCCTCCTCTCCTTTCAAGACAGGCTCCACGTCTATTCAATATTTAGGAATCAACATCCCAGCAGAAGCATCTCGGCTCTTCCCTGCAAATTTCACGTCCCTTCTCCTCAAAATAAAGGCGGATTTATACTCCTACGCTACCAATCAGCATTTGTGGTTGGGAAAGGTGAACACTTTGAAAATGGATGTCCTCCCCCGATTCTTATATTTATTCCAAACCAATGCCATCCCTATCTACATACTGACCTCATACTTTAGGAAGCTTCATCGGCTGATCTCCAGTTTTATGTGGGGAGTGGCACATCCCAGGATAAAATATGAATCCCTTTCTTTCCCGAAAGCAGGAGGGGAGCTGGAGTTCCAGATGCTTCATGGGAATGAGAATTGCGATATTCTATTTCACGTGTAGTTTGGCAAAAATGCTTTTGACACACAAGCTTTCTTTAGCAACCAAAACCCAAGAGAAAGGGTTTAAGTTAGTAACCAGATGTTACAGATGCCCTGCAACTATAATGCAGGGCATTATATCGGTCACTTGCTGGAGATGTCGGGCTCTAGGGGTACCTTCCCCCCGCATATGCGATTTTTGACCTGTATTGCAAGCTGACCGCGACAACCCTCCAACCTTAACCAGAGATAGCCCTCCTCTCCATGATTCCAGGCCCTCTAAAATCATTAAAAAAAATATGTAATCCTTCACTTCCTTGCTGTGGCTAGAACAGTGATCCCCGGACACTGGAAATCAACGGACATGCCCTCCCTTGGGGATTGGGCTATTGAAGTATATCGTATTAGAGACCTGGAACGTCTGTTGTCCCAGGAAAATGATAAAGAGGAACAGTTTTCCATCATGTGAACTACTTGGTCCATGTTTCGGTATTCTTCAGAGTTGATGCCGTGGGCAGAGGGCGGAGCAGGTACCTCTACCTCCTTGCCTAGATGGAGTGTCTCCCTTCTTTCTCTTTCGCTTTGATGCTATCTCCCTGTATTTTAGTGTGGTTACGTAAGTCGTACGTGAATGGGGCTAAGCGTAGGTTACATTCACGTCGTAGGCATTGAGCCGTCGTATCTTAGGGCGTAAATTCGAAGTGATTCTGAGCATGCGCGCGCATGCGCTGTTCGTACGGCCATTAATTTACATGGGGTCACGATTCATTATAATACAACACGCCCACTACCTGCCTACTTTGAATTAGGCGGGCTTACGCTGGCCTATTTACGTTACGCTGGCGTAAATATGGGAGCGAGTGCTTTGTGAATACTCAGCTTGCCTCTCAATGTTACGTCGGCGTATCGCATATGAGATGCGCTACATCCGGCACAAAGATGCGCCGAGCTACGTGAATCCCGGCCACTATGTCTGGTTGATAAATCTGTGCTATGCGCCTGATTAGAGGCATTGTTATACTGTTGCTCTGGTAGGATTTTTATACAGCTGGTCTGTATATGGTTAAATGAGTAAAGCAGGGTTATAACCCTTGTCAGTTTTTTTTTTTGCCATCTGTGCCTCATTAGGGAGATTTCCCCTCACTTCCTGTCCTATAGCCAAAACAGGATGTGGGAGGATATCCCTCCAAAGTGAATCTGCGGTTGTCGCCAGAACAATTGCCCCGATTGGAAGATTTCCCCTCTAGTCCTATTCTGTTGACAAACAAAATGTGGGATATTCTTTCACTTTCAGTTTAGATGAT
Organism: Rana temporaria; assembly: GCF_905171775.1. Taxonomy (NCBI): domain Eukaryota; kingdom Metazoa; phylum Chordata; class Amphibia; order Anura; family Ranidae; genus Rana; species Rana temporaria. The sequence continues at coordinate 313,685,669 of NC_053493.1, forward strand.
AACAGTAAAAGGACAAATATAGAAGGTGAATCTCCCTAACAGGGGCACAGACAGCAAGAAAAGTCTCAGGCAATATCTGCTAGGGCAATTTGGCCCAGTGCAAATTGCACTGGCAGGAATCTTCTGATTTCTGCTGTAAGCAGCTAGCTGTGGCCACTGTGCCAGTTTACTACAATAAAAGGTCCCTGGCGATCACAGCTATTTGCTGCTGTCCACACAGCCAGTGAACACTGCAGGCAATCGCTGGTCGTTCTAGGGTGACCACATTTCCAAACTACCATTCAGGGACACCCCCCTTCTCAAAAATCAGCTTGTGCTGTAATGAAGCACAGCACAGTGATTGGACACAAGAGGCAGGATTTATGATTTCTCCAATCACAAGTAGGGGGCGGGGACTGTGCTGCTCTAGGCATTCCCGGCCAGGACAAGTACTGTCAGTGAGTAAAGCGGTGATGTGGCGGCCTTTTTTGGGGGCATTCGTTTGGCTTGGGGGGTGGCTGTGTTGTCCTGGAATGAAGGTGCCCGGGACAGACCTGCAAAATGCGGGACTGTCCCGGGCAATCCGGGACACGTGGTCACCCTCGGTTGTTCGAATAGCTGCAAATAGCTGTGGCTGCCGGTTGGTGGTTGCAGCTAAATGCTCAGAGTAGCAGCAGGAATCAAAAGATTCCAGTAGATTCCGGTAGCTGCACTTCGCACTGGTCCCCTGGGAATGCTGCCTTACTTGTGTTCTAATCCATCTCCATTTTATTCAAAGATAAAAAAAAAAAAATGAGTTATACGGTACTTTAAAAGAACACCTATATTTCACCTCTTTAACATTTGACTATGCATGCTAAAGAACTTATTTTAACATTATGCTTTTCTCACACACGGCCCGAATATAATTTTTTCCCATGGTCCCACTTTGTATAAAACTGGCCCTAGAGATACTAATGAATAATTGTTACTTTTTTTGAATATCCCAGCATATTAGGTCATATAGCATTTGCCTGTAGTAAATAGTGCATGAATATGTCTCCATCTAGTGGTAAACTTGGAATAGTTTCTAATACACATTAGAATGTGTATTTTACGTTATGGATATTGTAACATAGAGACATTGGTAATCTAAAAGACCTGAGGCACAACTGGGCTGAGACTGAAATATCATAGGTCTTGTAGAATACATTGGTGGACTTTCTTGTGAAAAAAAAGAATACATTGGTGGACGATTGACCTTTTGCTGCTGCAGCAGGGAGCTCAGAACAGCAGTTTTTTATTCATGGCAAAAAGGAGATATGTTGTTTCTCATAATATTAATGTGTTTGGTAATGCTGGTGTGTTCTATTGATACATGTGAAGTGCAAATTTTAACAATACATATACTTTAAAGTTGAATTCATATATAATATTTCATTTTCTTTTAATTGTACTGTATATTTACAATTAATAAGTAACAAGTGAACATCGCTCTAGGCAATTAACCCATGGTAATACCCATCCTGCTGATGAAGAACAGGTACTGGCTCTGCATGTAATGAAGGATTGAATAAAAAAGCTGGATGACTACACTCCGTTATAAAATGTTTATTGAAGACAGTAAAATCCAATGATTACAAAGACATCGCAGGCACAGGGACAAAAAAATACTGACGCGTTTCACACCCCAGGTGGGTTTTTAATCACAGCTACCAGAAGTCGTCCATATATGGGGGTGGAAAAAATCAATCAGAAAGCTGTGTAAAAGATCACCCACATGGACACGTCAGTCCAAATTTTCAAAACGTATAGGAAGCACCAGGAGTCATGCATGTGTATGGGATGTTCAATCTAAATTAGGCAAAAAAAATCCCAATGCAGACATACCAGGTTTCCTATACAGCGTTTCTCTGAAAGAGGCATCGGCAGGGAAAAGCCTCCTTTCCCTGCCGATGCTTCTTACGGAGAAACGCTGAGTGGTGGAGCATTAGGACCTGACGTCACCACGAACCAGCTGACAGGCTTGAGCCGCGGCTGAGAAGTATCGTTTTAATTGTTTGCTACTTTTTGTGTCTAAAGATGTCAGTAGACCAGCAATTGGAATAAAAACTTTTGTTTTAAATCTACTGCACTATGAAGCCTTCCTTTTTCCTCTTTTAAATATCCTGCATGAGCTAATTCAGTCCTGGAAAAAATGATTTCATGGAGATCACCACAGCACCTGGAACTGAAAAGTGGAGAAGAGGATCGGGTTGGATAAGTGAGCTGATCGCTCCGTGACCAGATTGATCCCTCCTGTATGTGCCTATATGATCTCCGTAATAGAGATCCTACAGTTCTGGTAAGCAGCCTGTGTGGCTACTTTTATTATTGCGTATTATTATCTGGCTGCCGTGTGAAAAACAGTATTATCACCTGCGTTTTTTACCTAAGGATCCATCCATCATCCATCCACAGTGAATGTCATTTGCTATGGTTGTTTAATTCAGTCAGTTTGTTTCAGTTTTTGTTTTACATTAATTCTTGGGAAGGATTTATATGATACATTCCCAGTGCTTTCAATTTTATTATGCGAAGGACGCACATTTGGTATATGTGAAGGATCCACATCTGATATATTTGGTTGCAGTTTGTTTTTTGGGTTGCGCAATTTTTTGCACATTTTTATGAGCTGAATATTCAGGCTCTTTGTTTTAGTTGCAGCACCATCAGATATTTATCATTCATTGTTTTGTTTTATTTTTTGTTTATTTATTTTTGAATATTCATATATATATACGTTGATATATACACATTTTTGTCATGGGATTAGTGCGGATTTATCACTTTTAACAAATATCCAAAATGTAACTACAGTACCTCACAAAAGTGGGTACACCCCTCACATTTTTGTAAATATTTTATGATATATTTTCATGTGACAACACTGAAGTAATTACACTTTGCTACAATGTAATGTAGTGAGTTTACAGCTTGTATAACAGTGTCAATTTGCTGTCCCCTCAAAATAACTCAACACACAGCCATTAATGTCTAAACCACTGGGTAACAGAAATGAGTACACCCCTAAGTGAAAATGTCCAAATTGGGACCAATTAGGCATTTTCTCTCCCTGGTGTCATGTGACTCGTTAGTGTTACAAGGTCTCAGATGTGAATGGGGAGCAGGTGTGTTAAATTTGGTGTTATGGCTCTCACTCTCTCATACTGGTCACCGGAAGTTTCAACATGACACCTCATGGCAAAGAACTCTCTGAGGATCCGAAAGAAATAATTGTTGCTCTACATAAAAATGTAGTTACATAGTTAGTCAGGTTTAAAAAAGACACAAGTCCATCTGGTTCAACCATAAAAATCTTTATCTTATCAGTCATTAGTATATGGTTTTCCATTACATTCACTAGTGTTGAACATATAGTTTTCTCCGGTGACCTTGTGTTACGTAGAACAAATACAAAAATAAGATCGCTGTATTGTAATGTTTTTATTGACACACACACACACACACACACACACATATATATATATATATATATATATATATATATATATATATATATTTCTGCATTGGGATTTTTTTTTGCCTAATTTAGATTGAACATCCCATACACATGCATGACTCCAGGTGCTTCCTATACGTTTCGGAATTTGGACTGACGTGCCCATGTGGGTGGTCTTTTACACAAAGCTTTCTGATTGTTTTTTTTCTACCCCCATATATATGGACAGTCAGTCCACTTTCTGGTAGCTATGATTAAGCACCCCATAGTGGTGTGAAACGCCTCAGCCTTTTTTTGTCCCTGTAACTGTTGGATTTTACTGTCTTCAATAAAGATGTTATAACTGAGTGCAGCCATCCAGCTTTTTTCTGCAATTCTTCAGTACTGTATATTTACCTTAATTTCATGGAAATTAGGGCTGCGGAAATTAACGATTAATTCCTTGATTAATCGTAAACATTTTTGATTGATAACAATTATTTTATTCGGTACTCACCTCTCTGCCGGCTTCCGGGTCTTCAGGGAGTCCGTCCATAGGAAAGGCCATGACTTTGGCCTAGCACCAGGCGGCGGCCTAGTAGCGGCACGCTGACGTCATCATCACCCGCCTGCTTGTGTCATCTGCAGAGAGGTCTGCCTGCCGTTGTTTCTATTCTAGTAAGAGCAGACAATTCATATATATACAGTGGGGGAGATGTGGGGAGATGTGGACATTACAGTGGGGGGGAGATGTGAATATTACAGTGGGGGACATGTGCATATTACAGTGAGGGAGATGTGGATATTACAGTGGGGGAAGATGTGGACATTACAGTGGGGGGAGATGTGGATATTACGGTGGGGGAGATGTGGATATTACAGTGGGGGGAGATGTGAATATTACTGTGGGGGAGATGTGGATATTACAGGGGGGGAGATGTGGATATTACAGTGGGGGGAGATGTGAATATTACAGTGGGGGAGATGTGGATATTACAGTGGGGTAGATGTGGATATTACAGTGGGGATATGTGAATATTACAGTGGGGAGATGTGAATATTACAGTGGGGAGATGTGAATATTACAATGGGGGGAGATGTGAATATTACAGTGGGGGAGATGTGGATATTACAGTGGGGGGTGATGTGGATATTACAGTGGGGGAAGATGTGGATATTACAGTGGGGGGGAGATGTGGATAATACAGTGGGGGAAGATGTGAATATTACAGTGGGGGGGAGATGTGGACATTACAGTGAGGGAAGATGTGAATATTACAGTGGGGGGAAATGTGGACATTACAGTGGGGGGAAATGTGGACATTACAGTGGGGGGAGATGTGAATCTTACAGTGGGGGGAGATGTGAATATTACAGTGGGGGAGATATGAATATTACAGTGGGGGAGATGTGAATATTACGGTGGGGGAGATGTGGATATTACGGTGTGGGAGATGTGGATATTACAGTGAGGGGAGATGTGGACATTACAGTGGGGGAGATGTGGATATTAAAGTGGGGGAGATGTGGACATTACAGTGGGGGAAATGTGGAAATTTGAATAAAAGAAAGGGCTGGGACAGCCGCACTCCAAAAACTTGTTCCTTTAATAAAAATGGGTCACAAAATAACATGCCACGGCCAAAATCAGAACAAAATCTGACGCGTTTCGCACTGTATCTCAGTGCTTATTCATGAGCTATGAATAAGCACTGAGATACAGTGCGAAACGTGTCAGCTTTTTTGTTCTGATTTTGGTCGTGGCATGTTATTTGGAGTGCGGCTGTCCCAGCCCTTTCTTTTATTCAAATTTGCATTCTGATTGCATCGCCTGCACCCTTGGTTCAGATCCCAGGAGACTGATTCTCTGGTTCTCTTGAACGGTTACTTTTTTTCTCTTATCTTATGGGGGAGATGTGGACATTACAGTGGGGGAGATGTGGATATTACAGTGGGGAAGATGACGACATTACAGTTATAATGAATCAAAATTAGTCGATTAATCAAAAATCGATTAGACGAACGCGAAAATTTTATTCAGTAACAGCCCTAATGGAAATACATTTTTATTGATTTGTTTTTTGGATGCGTGGGAAAGGGTTGGAAACTATCTCAAGTTATTATGGTTTCTATTTTTTTAGTTCTTTTTCCTTTCCGCTTCCTGTCCTGGAAACATTACAGGAAGTGAAAAGAAATGTCCATGATGCAATGTGAGGGGAAATCTCACCTTTGACAGTTGTAACCAGAGTAGGTGCTCCTACTGGTTGATTTCCAGTTACCTCTTGTTGTATCAACAACTGCCAAATTTGGGATGTTGCCTTACTGCTCCAGTGACAATTCCTACAGTGCAAGGAATGGTAAACAGAAAATGTTATCAAACACTTAGGCTGCATTCACACTTAGGCGTTTTGTCGCCTGTAGCGCGACGCTATTGCAGCCTGCAATACGCTGGAGGGGTGATTTTACATTGTCGGCTATGGAGATGGTTCACATCTCCACGCCGAACGCCGAAACGCCTGAAGCTCAAAACAAGTCCCGGACCTTTTTTTCAGGCAGCTTTCGGCGTTCGGCATAGCCGACAATGTTGATCACCCCTCCGGCGTATGTTACCGCGGCATATTTTACCTCGTTTTTTATCGCGGGACAAAACGCCGCAATTTGTCGCGGCAAATCGCGGGAAAATACGCCGCGTTCAGGTGTGAATGCAGCCTTACTGTTATTTTCATTTCCTGGCACCAACAATAATTACATTTTCCAATGTGTATCCCAGAGGCGTAACTAGAAACTTCAGGGCCCCGGTGCAAGAAATCATGAGGCCCCCCCCCCCCCCCCCCCCCCCCGAAAAGCATGATTTTGATACTTCATTTCATTTTTTTTTTTTTTACACTGTACAACAAAGTAAAACATTTATTGATCATTGGTGGAGAGCACACAGAGTTACCAGCCTAACTAGTGTACTGACCATGCTGTGCGCTCCTGCCTAGTGTGGTAAGTTTTTAATAGGAAAGCAGAGGGACTGGCCATATCACCAGGGATTTCACATAAATGAAGCAATACATTTGTTGCTGATCCTATGAAGCAATCATAGGATCAATTAAATCTGACCTGGGGAATGGGATCAGTAACAGTCCTGGTAGGGAGGAGGAATGGGACCAGTGGAAGTGCTAGTGTAGAGGAGGGGTGGCAAAAATGGTACTTGAGGGGGGGTGGCTGTGATGGCAGTGGTTGTGCTATCCGCTCCCACCACCACCACCTGTGCCTCTTACTGATCCCATCCCCCCACCACTGATCTCATCCCTACCCCCCATCACCTCTGTTGTAGAAGTAATGGGGGGGGGGATAGGGATGAGATCAGTGGTGGTGGGGGGGGGGGTAGGGATAAGATTAGTGGTGGTGGGGGGGATGGGATCAGTAAGGAAGTAAGGAGGCACAGGTGGTGGTGAGAGAGGATGGCACCACCACCCTCAAGTACCACCACAGCCACCCCCCCCTTTAAGTACCACTTCTGCCACCACCCCTCAAGTATCACCACTACCACCCCCCTCAAGTACCAGCAGTGGTACTTGAGGGAGGTGGCAGCGGTGGTGCCATCCTCTCTCACCACCACCTGTGCCTCTTACTGATCCCATCCCATCCCCCCACCACTGATCTCATCCCTATCCCCCCATCCCCTCTGTTGTAGAAGTAATAGGGGGGGGGGGGATAGGGATGAGATCAGTGGTGGGGGGATGGGATCAGTAAGAGGCACAGTGGTGAAGGTTGGCATTGATTGCTCAGCTCTGTCACTTGATTGACTTACCATCAAATTACAGTTACAGACCCCCCAGCAGTACATACCCCCCTCAGTTACAGACCCCCCCAGCAGTACAGACCCCCTCCCCCTCAGTTACAGACACTGCAGCAGTACAGACACCCCCCCATCAGTTACAGACCCCCCTCAGTTACAGACACCCCCCCCCATCAGTTACACACCCCCCTCAGTTACAGACACCCCCCTCAGTTACAGAGACCCCCCTCAGTACAGTACACACACCCCCTCATTTACAGACACCCCCTCAGTACAGTACAGACACCGCAGCAGTACAGACCCCCCTCAATACAGACACCCCCCCCCATCAGTTACAGACCCCCCTCATTACAGTACAGACACCCCCTCATTTACAGACACCCCCTCATTTACAGACACCCCCTCATTTACAGACACCCCCTCAGTACAGGACAGACACCCCCTCAGTACAGGACAGACACCCCCACAGTACAGACACCCCCTCAGTACAGTACAGACACCCCCTTAGTACAGTACAGACACCCCCCTCAGTTACAGAGACCCCCCTCAGTACAGTACACACACCCCCTCATTTACAGACACCCCCTCAGTACAGTACAGACACCGCAGCAGTACAGACCCCCCTCAATACAGACACCCCCCCCATCAGTTACAGACCCCCCTCATTACAGTACAGACACCCCCTCATTTACAGACACCCCCTCATTTACAGACACCCCCTCATTTACAGACACCCCCTCAGTACAGGACAGACACCCCCTCAGTACAGGACAGACACCCCCACAGTACAGACACCCCCTCAGTACAGGACAGACACCCCCTCAGTACAGGACAGACACCCCCACAGTACAGACACCCCCTCAGTACAGTACAGACACCCCCTCAGTACAGGACAGACACCCCCACAGTACAGACACCCCCTCAGTACAGTACAGACACCCCCTTAGTACAGTACAGACACCCCCCTCAGTTACAGACACCCCCTTAGTACAGTACAGACACCCCCCTCAGTTACAGACCCCCCCTTGGTGCAAACCTCTCCTAGTGCAGACCCCAGTAGTACAGACGCCCCCCCCCCCCTTAACTCACAGACCTTGGAATAGAAGCAGTTGATTCATTGATACACACAGCGGTGTGTCCCTCGAGCGCGGGCTCCTCCTCCTCTGTGGATGTAAACAGAGGAGGGGGCGGCGGGTTCCTTCCCGCTCCGCTGAGGGACACAGCCGCGGCACGAGCCGTGAGGCACACAGGGCAGCGGTGTCACTCCCTGGCGGGTGTTACCCACCCCATCCCCCGCACCTACCTTCGCTGCACATTACACAGTCAGCAGGCATCTTGGAGCTCAGTGTGAAAAGCTTGGCCAGCGTGTGAGAAAGGTCCCGCCCACCTCCTAGATCAGCTCATGTGCGTCTATCACACAAGCTGATCTAGGAGGAGGGCGGGACCTTTCTCACACGCTGGCCAAGCTTTTCACACACTGACTTCAGAGACAAACAGCGGAGATGCCTGCTGACTGTGTCCCTCATACGGGCGGGTGGCGGGCCCCCCAGACTTGGCGGAACTACAGGGCCCAGTCGCGGCTGCGACTGTTGCGACCATGAAAATTCCGCCACTGGTGTATCCTATGGCCAGATTGCCACTCTGTCCTGTTCTAGCTGTACTTCCAGTGCCTGTGGATATGTGTGCCTCAGTTATCATACATTGAAGGGCTAGTGTCATTTATAGACTAGGGTGACCAGACATCCCCGTTTTCAGGGGACAGTCCCCGGATTGAGGACACTGTCACCAGACCAAGTCTGTCCCCGGTTTTGTCCCTGGATTGGATTTGAAAAGGGGCTGGGGCAATTTCAAAGACAGTCAGTGCAGAATAAAAAAAATTATGGATTACACACTCCCGCTCTGCCGCTCCTACTAGTTTAGGGTCGTCTATTTTTTTCCCATTATCTGTGCCCCTTTTTGATGATCATGTGCTGGTCAGAGCCGAGGGACTATTTCTTCAGTTTCGGGTGCATGCCCATTCAGCTCCGCTCGCATGTTCTTCTGCCTTGGCTCAGGTCCCGGCCAGCCGTCTGCCTGTTTATATCCTTGCCTTCCCTGGTGGAGTGATCTTACTCCGCCCCCCACCCAGTAGTAGCCAGGGGGCCCGGAGAGTAAGACTTGACAAGCTGTGAGGTGGGCGGTGACGGGCAGAGAGTTGCTGATTGCCGCCATTACTAGTGAAAAAATTAAATATGTCCCCGGATTTCATTTTAAAAATCTGGTCACCTTATTATAGACCCATGGGATACACCTCAAGATATTAACTATTGTTTATTTAACTATTGAAGTTCTACAGTCCTGATAAAAGTCCTGATAAAGATGCTAAACACAATATCTTGCTATACGTCTGTTTGCTGCACATATGAGCGCTGTGGCTCTCATAGGCCCCATACACACGGGAGGATTTATCCGCGGATACGCTCCAGCGGACCGTTTCCACGGATAAATCCTCTCGAGGATTTCCGCGGATTTCTATGCGATGGCGTGTACACACCATCGCATTGAAATCCGCGCCGAAATCCTCTGGCGATGAAGTGTCGCGCCGTCGCCGCGATTATGACGCGGCAACGTGCGCGACGCTGTCATATAAGGAATTCCACGCATGCGTCGAATCATTACGACGCATGCGGGGGATCCCTTTGGACGGATGGATCCGGTGAGTCTATACAGACCAGCGGATCCATCCGTTGGGATGGATTCCAGCAGATGGATTTGTTTGGCATGTCAGCAAATATTCGATCTGCTGGAATCCATCCCAGGGGAGAAATATCCGCGGAAACAGATCCGCTGGAGTGTACACACCATAGGATCTATCCGCTGAAACCCATTTGCTGGGATTTTTCAGCGGATGGATTCTATCGTGTGTACGGGGCCTTACACTGAAGGCCTGGTGTCATCAGGAGAAATTAGTTTTCTGTACACAATCAAAATAAAAAAAACCTATGTCTGGAATTAGGTTTTAATTAAATAATAATTCTCATAAGGAGCTGTCCCAGTGTATGTACGGTATATGGAAATTGGAGGGTCCGATCAGGTCCGCCTGAAAAACTGATCGAAAAAATGTCTGCTAGTGTGAAGGGAGCCATATTTGGAATGTTTTTCTTGCTGGGGGAGCATGTACCAAGTTTTGACAGATACCCACTCCCCACTTACACGCCGACTGGTGTTTTTCTGCAGTGGATAACACAGGACAGTGCTAGGACACACAAACAATAATTGTGTTCTATGTGTCACTGGTGTAATGTTTAGTGCAAGTGACATGTCTGCACCACATTCCACCACACAACAGCGCAATACACTGCAGAGACATGAATGAAGAGTCACAATGAACTGTGCATCACACAGCCAGTCATGGTGCTGACACTGACACTAACCCCATACTGAATGCTCCATATTACTGTACTGTCTACTAGAACCTTCCTTGGGAATATCAGTGAGTGTTCTTATCAGAAGCAGAGTGAGAGGAGTTCATTATTGGCAATGGACCTTGAACAAGTATTGGTGCCACAGCGTCAACATTACACTTTCAGTGTGTGAGAAATACTTATACTTCACGGTTCCAGCAGGAAATGTATTGCAGACTGCTAGAACGTGCACTGTACACTTTCACGTTTTTTTATTACAATGTCATTGCCAGGCAGAGGACAACAGAGCTTGCTGGCAACCAGCCCCATCACTAAGTTCTCACAAGTGGTTCACTTTCGTTTAAACATGTAGCATGCGCTGTTATGCCCTCTCACTACCACGCATGCGTAGACGCTCCTGTCCTTCTATTGGCGAGTTTCCCGGCCACTGCTGGCCAATCAGGAGAGGAATAACAGCATGGGCGCCAGACACCAACAAGAAGTGCTCTCAGGGTGATCAGCGAGTGCGGAGGGCGAGCGGCTCTGTACGGCAGAGGTGCCCTATTCACAGCGACTGGAGTCCGCTCAGCCCGCCATGCCACAGGGGAAGGTAACCCACCTCGGCCGCCACTTCCGTAGACGTGTCTAAACTTCTGTATAGAGAGAGGCACACTCCTCATCCCTATCCCGTGTATAGAGAGAGGCACACTCCTCATCCCTATCCCGTGTATAGAGAGAGGCACACTCCTCATCCCTATCCCATGTATAGAGAGAGGCACACTCCTCATCCCTATCCCGTGTATAGAGAGAGGCACACTCCTCATCCCTATCCCGTGTATAGAGAGAGAGGCACACTCCTCATCCCTATCCCGTGTATAGAGAGAGAGAGAGGCACACTCCTCATCCCTATCCCGTGTATAGAGAGAGAGAGAGGCTCACTCCTCATCCCCTATCCCGTGTATAGAGAGAGAGGCACACTCCTCATCCCTATCCCGTGTATAGAGAGAGAGGCACACTCCTCATCCCTATCCCGTGTATAGAGAGAGGCTCACTCCTCATCCCTATCCCGTGTATAGAGAGAGGCTCACTCCTCATCCCTATCCCGTGTATAGAGAGAGAGGCTCACTCCTCATCCCTATCCCGTGTATAGAGAGAGGCTCACTCCTCATCCCTATCCCGTGTATAGAGAGAGAGGCACACTCCTCATCCCTATCCCGTGTATAGAGAGAGAGGCTCACTCCTCATCCCCTATCCCGTGTATAGAGAGAGAGGCACACTCCTCATCCCTATCCCGTGTATAGAGAGAGAGGCACACTCCTCATCCCTATCCCGTGTATAGAGAGAGAGGCACACTCCTCATCCCTATCCCGTGTATAGAGAGAGAGGCACACTCCTCATCCCTATCCCGTGTATAGAGAGAGAGGCACACTCCTCATCCCTATCCCGTGTATAGAGAGAGGCACACTCCTCATCCCTATCCCGTGTATAGAGAGAGAGGCACACTCCTCATCCCTATCCCGTGTATAGAGAGAGAGAGAGGCACACTCCTCATCCCTATCCCGTGTATAGAGAGAGAGAGAGGCTCACTCCTCATCCCCTATCCCGTGTATAGAGAGAGAGGCACACTCCTCATCCCTATCCCGTGTATAGAGAGAGGCTCACTCCTCATCCCTATCCCGTGTATAGAGAGAGAGGCACACTCCTCATCCCTATCCCGTGTATAGAGAGAGAGGCTCACTCCTCATCCCCTATCCCGTGTATAGAGAGAGAGGCTCACTCCTCATCCCTATCCCGTGTATAGAGAGAGAGGCACACTCCTCATCCCTATCCCGTGTATAGAGAGAGGCACACTCCTCATCCCTATCCCGTGTATAGAGAGAGAGGCTCACTCCTCATCCCCTATCCCGTGTATAGAGAGAGAGGCTCACTCCTCAACCCTATCCCGTGTATAGAGAGAGGCACACTCCTCATCCCCTATCCCGTGTATAGAGAGAGGCACACTCCTCATCCCTATCCCGTGTATAGAGAGAGAGGCACACTCCTCATCCCTATCCCGTGTATAGAGAGAGAGGCACACTCCTCATCCCTATCCCGTGTATAGAGAGAGAGGCTCACTCCTCATCCCTATCCCGTGTATAGAGAGAGAGGCTCACTCCTCATCCCCTATCCCGTGTATAGAGAGAGAGGCTCCCTCCTCATCCCTATCCCGTGTATAGAGAGAGAGGCACACTCCTCATCCCTATCCCGTGTATAGAGAGAGAGGCACACTCCTCATCCCTATCCCGTGTATAGAGAGAGGCACACTCCTCATCCCCTATCCTGTGTATAGAGAGAGAGGCACACTCCTCATCCCTATCCCGTGTATAGAGAGAGGCACACTCCTCATCCCCTATCCTGTGTATAGAGAGAGAGGCACACTCCTCATCCCTATCCCGTGTATAGAGAGAGGCACACTCCTCATCCCCTATCCTGTGTATAGAGAGAGAGGCACACTCCTCATCCCTATCCCGTGTATAGAGAGAGGCACACTCCTCATCCCCTATCCTGTGTATAGAGAGAGAGGCACACTCCTCATCCCTATCCCGTGTATAGAGAGAGGCACACTCCTCATCCCTATCCCGTGTATAGAGAGAGGCACACTCCTCATCCCTATCCCGTGTATAGAGAGAGAGGCTCACTCCTCATCCCTATCCCGTGTATAGAGAGAGAGGCACACTCCTCATCCCTATCCCGTGTATAGAGAGAGAGGCTCACTCCTCATCCCTATCCCGTGTATAGAGAGAGAGGCTCACTCCTCATCCCTATCCCGTGTATAGAGAGAGGCTCACTCCTCATCCCTATCCCGTGTATAGAGAGAGGCTCACTCCTCATCCCCTATCCCGTGTATAGAGAGAGACACACTCCTCATCCCTATCCTGTGTATAGAGAGAGAGGCACACTCCTCATCCCTATCCCGTGTATAGAGAGAGAGGCTCACTCCTCATCCCTATCCCGTGTATAGAGAGAGGCACACTCCTCATCCCTATCCCGTGTATAGAGAGAGAGGCACACTCCTCATCCCTATCCCGTGTATAGAGAGAGAGGCTCACTCCTCATCCCTATCCCGTGTATAGAGAGAGAGGCTCACTCCTCATCCCTATCCCGTGTATAGAGAGAGAGGCACACTCCTCATCCCTATCCCGTGTATAGAGAGAGAGGCACACTCCTCCTCCCCTATCCCGTGTATAGAGAGAGAGGCTCACTCCTCATCCCTATCCCGTGTATAGAGAGAGAGGCACACTCCTCATCCCTATCCCGTGTATAGAGAGAGGCACACTCCTCATCCCTATCCCGTGTATAGAGAGAGAGGCTCACTCCTCATCCCCTATCCCGTGTATAGAGAGAGAGGCTCACTCCTCATCCCTATCCCGTGTATAGAGAGAGGCACACTCCTCATCCCCTATCCCGTGTATAGAGAGAGGCACACTCCTCATCCCTATCCCGTGTATAGAGAGAGAGGCACACTCCTCATCCCTATCCCGTGTATAGAGAGAGAGGCACACTCCTCATCCCTATCCCGTGTATAGAGAGAGAGGCTCACTCCTCATCCCTATCCCGTGTATAGAGAGAGAGGCTCACTCCTCATCCCCTATCCCGTGTATAGAGAGAGAGGCTCACTCCTCACCCCTATCCCGTGTATAGAGAGAGAGGCACACTCCTCATCCCTATCCCGTGTATAGAGAGAGAGGCACACTCCTCATCCCTATCCCGTGTATAGAGAGAGGCACACTCCTCATCCCCTATCCTGTGTATAGAGAGAGAGGCACACTCCTCATCCCTATCCCGTGTATAGAGAGAGGCACACTCCTCATCCCCTATCCTGTGTATAGAGAGAGAGGCACACTCCTCATCCCTATCCCGTGTATAGAGAGAGGCACACTCCTCATCCCCTATCCTGTGTATAGAGAGAGAGGCACACTCCTCATCCCTATCCCGTGTATAGAGAGAGGCACACTCCTCATCCCCTATCCTGTGTATAGAGAGAGAGGCACACTCCTCATCCCTATCCCGTGTATAGAGAGAGGCACACTCCTCATCCCTATCCCGTGTATAGAGAGAGGCACACTCCTCATCCCTATCCCGTGTATAGAGAGAGACACACTCCTCATCCCTATCCTGTGTATAGAGAGAGAGGCACACTCCTCATCCCTATCCCGTGTATAGAGAGAGAGGCTCACTCCTCATCCCTATCCCGTGTATAGAGAGAGGCGCACTCCTCCTCCCTATCCCGTGTATAGAGAGAGAGGCACACTCCTCATCCCTATCCCGTGTATAGAGAGAGAGGCTCACTCCTCATCCCTATCCCGTGTATAGAGAGAGAGGCTCACTCCTCATCCCTATCCCGTGTATAGAGAGAGGCACACTCCTCATCCCTATCCCGTGTATAGAGAGAGAGGCTCACTCCTCATCCCCTATCCCGTGTATAGAGAGAGAGGCTCACTCCTCATCCCTATCCCGTGTATAGAGAGAGAGGCACACTCCTCATCCCTATCCCGTGTATAGAGAGAGAGGCACACTCCTCATCCCTATCCCGTGTATAGAGAGAGGCACACTCCTCATCCCCTATCCTGTGTATAGAGAGAGAGGCACACTCCTCATCCCTATCCCGTGTATAGAGAGAGGCACACTCCTCATCCCCTATCCTGTGTATAGAGAGAGAGGCACACTGCTCATCCCTATCCCGTGTATAGAGAGAGGCACACTGCTCATCCCTATCCCGTGTATAGAGAGAGGCTCACTCCTCATCCCTATCCCGTGTATAGAGAGAGAGGCTCACTCCTCATCCCTATCCCGTGTATAGAGAGAGAGGCTCACTCCTCATCCCCTATCCCGTGTATAGAGAGAGAGGCTCACTCCTCATCCCTATCCCGTGTATAGAGAGAGAGGCACACTCCTCATCCCTATCCCGTGTATAGAGAGAGGCACACTCCTCATCCCTATCCCGTGTATAGAGAGAGAGGCACACTCCTCATCCCTATCCCGTGTATAGAGAGAGAGAGAGGCACACTCCTCATCCCTATCCCGTGTATAGAGAGAGAGGCTCACTCCTCATCCCCTATCCCGTGTATAGAGAGAGAGGCACACTCCTCATCCCTATCCCGTGTA
Source organism: Rana temporaria (assembly GCF_905171775.1). Classification (NCBI taxonomy): domain Eukaryota; kingdom Metazoa; phylum Chordata; class Amphibia; order Anura; family Ranidae; genus Rana; species Rana temporaria. Next base: position 313,701,423 of record NC_053493.1, read on the forward strand.
TAGAGAGAGGCTCACTCCTCATCCCTATCCCGTGTATAGAGAGAGAGGCACACTCCTCATCCCTATCCCGTGTATAGAGAGAGAGGCTCACTCCTCATCCCCTATCCCGTGTATAGAGAGAGAGGCTCCCTCCTCATCCCTATCCCGTGTATAGAGAGAGAGGCACACTCCTCATCCCTATCCCGTGTATAGAGAGAGGCACACTCCTCATCCCTATCCCGTGTATAGAGAGAGAGGCTCACTCCTCATCCCCTATCCCGTGTATAGAGAGAGAGGCTCACTCCTCAACCCTATCCCGTGTATAGAGAGAGGCACACTCCTCATCCCCTATCCCGTGTATAGAGAGAGGCACACTCCTCATCCCTATCCCGTGTATAGAGAGAGAGGCACACTCCTCATCCCTATCCCGTGTATAGAGAGAGAGGCACACTCCTCATCCCTATCCCGTGTATAGAGAGAGAGGCTCACTCCTCATCCCTATCCCGTGTATAGAGAGAGAGGCTCACTCCTCATCCCCTATCCCGTGTATAGAGAGAGAGGCTCACTCCTCATCCCTATCCCGTGTATAGAGAGAGAGGCACACTCCTCATCCCTATCCCGTGTATAGAGAGAGAGGCACACTCCTCATCCCTATCCCGTGTATAGAGAGAGGCACACTCCTCATCCCCTATCCCGTGTATAGAGAGAGAGGCACACTCCTCATCCCTATCCCGTGTATAGAGAGAGGCACACTCCTCATCCCCTATCCTGTGTATAGAGAGAGAGGCACACTCCTCATCCCTATCCCGTGTATAGAGAGAGGCACACTCCTCATCCCCTATCCTGTGTATAGAGAGAGAGGCACACTCCTCATCCCTATCCCGTGTATAGAGAGAGGCACACTCCTCATCCCCTATCCTGTGTATAGAGAGAGAGGCACACTCCTCATCCCTATCCCGTGTATAGAGAGAGGCACACTCCTCATCCCTATCCCGTGTATAGAGAGAGGCACACTCCTCATCCCTATCCCGTGTATAGAGAGAGAGGCTCACTCCTCATCCCTATCCCGTGTATAGAGAGAGAGGCTCACTCCTCATCCCTATCCCGTGTATAGAGAGAGAGGCTCACTCCTCATCCCTATCCCGTGTATAGAGAGAGAGGCTCACTCCTCATCCCTATCCCGTGTATAGAGAGAGGCTCACTCCTCATCCCTATCCCTTGTATAGAGAGAGGCACACTCCTCATCCCCTATCCCGTGTATAGAGAGAGACACACTCCTCATCCCTATCCTGTGTATAGAGAGAGAGGCACACTCCTCATCCCTATCCCGTGTATAGAGAGAGAGGCTCACTCCTCATCCCTATCCCGTATATAGAGAGAGGCACACTCCTCATCCCTATCCCGTGTATAGAGAGAGAGGCACACTCCTCATCCCTATCCCGTGTATAGAGAGAGAGGCTCACTCCTCATCCCTATCCCGTGTATAGAGAGAGAGGCTCACTCCTCATCCCTATCCCGTGTATAGAGAGAGGCACACTCCTCATCCCTATCCCGTGTATAGAGAGAGAGGCTCACTCCTCATCCCCTATCCCGTGTATATAGAGAGAGGCTCACTCCTCATCCCTATCCCGTGTATAGAGAGAGAGGCACACTCCTCATCCCTATCCCGTGTATAGAGAGAGAGGCACACTCCTCATCCCTATCCCGTGTATAGAGAGAGGCACACTCCTCATCCCCTATCCTGTGTATAGAGAGAGAGGCACACTCCTCATCCCTATCCCGTGTATAGAGAGAGGCACACTCCTCATCCCCTATCCTGTGTATAGAGAGAGAGGCACACTCCTCATCCCTATCCCGTGTATAGAGAGAGGCACACTCCTCATCCCCTATCCTGTGTATAGAGAGAGAGGCACACTCCTCATCCCTATCCCGTGTATAGAGAGAGGCACACTCCTCATCCCCTATCCTGTGTATAGAGAGAGAGGCACACTCCTCATCCCTATCCCGTGTATAGAGAGAGGCACACTGCTCATCCCTATCCCGTGTATAGAGAGAGGCACACTGCTCATCCCTATCCCGTGTATAGAGAGAGGCTCACTCCTCATCCCTATCCCGTGTATAGAGAGAGAGGCTCACTCCTCATCCCTATCCCGTGTATAGAGAGAGAGGCTCACTCCTCATCCCCTATCCCGTGTATAGAGAGAGAGGCTCACTCCTCATCCCTATCCCGTGTATAGAGAGAGAGGCACACTCCTCATCCCTATCCCGTGTATAGAGAGAGGCACACTCCTCATCCCTATCCCGTGTATAGAGAGAGAGGCACACTCCTCATCCCTATCCCGTGTATAGAGAGAGAGAGAGGCACACTCCTCATCCCTATCCCGTGTATAGAGAGAGAGAGAGGCTCACTCCTCATCCCCTATCCCGTGTATAGAGAGAGAGGCACACTCCTCATCCCTATCCCGTGTATAGAGAGAGGCTCACTCCTCATCCCTATCCCGTGTATAGAGAGAGAGGCACACTCCTCATCCCTATCCCGTGTATAGAGAGAGAGGCTCACTCCTCATCCCCTATCCCGTGTATAGAGAGAGAGGCTCACTCCTCATCCCTATCCCGTGTATAGAGAGAGAGGCACACTCCTCATCCCTATCCCGTGTATAGAGAGAGGCACACTCCTCATCCCTATCCCGTGTATAGAGAGAGAGGCTCACTCCTCATCCCCTATCCCGTGTATAGAGAGAGAGGCTCACTCCTCAACCCTATCCCGTGTATAGAGAGAGGCACACTCCTCATCCCCTATCCCGTGTATAGAGAGAGGCACACTCCTCATCCCTATCCCGTGTATAGAGAGAGAGGCACACTCCTCATCCCTATCCCGTGTATAGAGAGAGAGGCACACTCCTCATCCCTATCCCGTGTATAGAGAGAGAGGCACACTCCTCATCCCTATCCCGTGTATAGAGAGAGAGGCTCACTCCTCATCCCCTATCCCGTGTATAGAGAGAGAGGCTCACTCCTCATCCCCTATCCCGTGTATAGAGAGAGAGGCTCACTCCTCATCCCTATCCCGTGTATAGAGAGAGAGGCACACTCCTCATCCCTATCCCGTGTATAGAGAGAGAGGCACACTCCTCATCCCTATCCCGTGTATAGAGAGAGGCACACTCCTCATCCCCTATCCTGTGTATAGAGAGAGAGGCACACTCCTCATCCCCTATCCTGTGTATAGAGAGAGAGGCACACTCCTCATCCCTATCCCGTGTATAGAGAGAGGCACACTCCTCATCCCCTATCCTGTGTATAGAGAGAGAGGCACACTCCTCATCCCTATCCCGTGTATAGAGAGAGGCACACTCCTCATCCCCTATCCTGTGTATAGAGAGAGAGGCACACTCCTCATCCCTATCCCGTGGATAGAGAGAGGCACACTCCTCATCCCCTATCCTGTGTATAGAGAGAGAGGCACACTCCTCATCCCTATCCCGTGTATAGAGAGAGGCACACTCCTCATCCCTATCCCGTGTATAGAGAGAGGCACACTCCTCATCCCTATCCCGTGTATAGAGAGAGAGGCTCACTCCTCATCCCTATCCCGTGTATAGAGAGAGAGGCACACTCCTCATCCCTATCCCGTGTATAGAGAGAGAGGCTCACTCCTCATCCCTATCCCGTGTATAGAGAGAGAGGCTCACTCCTCATCCCTATCCCGTGTATAGAGAGAGGCTCACTCCTCATCCCTATCCCTTGTATAGAGAGAGGCACACTCCTCATCCCCTATCCCGTGTATAGAGAGAGACACACTCCTCATCCCTATCCTGTGTATAGAGAGAGAGGCACACTCCTCATCCCTATCCCGTGTATAGAGAGAGAGGCTCACTCCTCATCCCTATCCCGTGTATAGAGAGAGGCACACTCCTCATCCCTATCCCGTGTATAGAGAGAGAGGCACACTCCTCATCCCTATCCCGTGTATAGAGAGAGAGGCTCACTCCTCATCCCTATCCCGTGTATAGAGAGAGAGGCTCACTCCTCATCCCTATCCCGTGTATAGAGAGAGAGGCACACTCCTCATCCCTATCCCGTGTATAGAGAGAGAGGCTCACTCCTCATCCCCTATCCCGTGTATAGAGAGAGAGGCTCACTCCTCATCCCTATCCCGTGTATAGAGAGAGAGGCACACTCCTCATCCCTATCCCGTGTATAGAGAGAGGCACACTCCTCATCCCTATCCCGTGTATAGAGAGAGAGGCTCACTCCTCATCCCCTATCCCGTGTATAGAGAGAGAGGCTCACTCCTCATCCCTATCCCGTGTATAGAGAGAGGCACACTCCTCATCCCCTATCCCGTGTATAGAGAGAGGCACACTCCTCATCCCTATCCCGTGTATAGAGAGAGGCACACTCCTCATCCCTATCCCGTGTATAGAGAGAGAGGCACACTCCTCATCCCTATCCCGTGTATAGAGAGAGAGGCACACTCCTCATCCCTATCCCGTGTATAGAGAGAGAGGCTCACTCCTCATCCCTATCCCGTGTATAGAGAGAGAGGCTCACTCCTCATCCCCTATCCCGTGTATAGAGAGAGAGGCTCACTCCTCATCCCTATCCCGTGTATAGAGAGAGAGGCACACTCCTCATCCCTATCCCGTGTATAGAGAGAGAGGCACACTCCTCATCCCTATCCTGTGTATAGAGAGAGGCACACTCCTCATCCCCTATCCTGTGTATAGAGAGAGAGGCACACTCCTCATCCCTATCCCGTGTATAGAGAGAGAGGCTCACTCCTCATCCCTATCCCGTGTATAGAGAGAGAGGCACACTCCTCATCCCTATCCCGTGTATAGAGAGAGGCACACTCCTCATCCCCTATCCTGTGTATAGAGAGAGAGGCACACTCCTCATCCCTATCCCGTGTATAGAGAGAGGCACACTCCTCATCCCTATCCCGTGTATAGAGAGAGGCACACTCCTCATCCCTATCCCGTGTATAGAGAGAGGCACACTCCTCATCCCTATCCCGTGTATAGAGAGAGAGGCTCACTCCTCATCCCTATCCCGTGTATAGAGAGAGAGGCACACTCCTCATCCCTATCCCGTGTATAGAGAGAGAGGCTCACTCCTCATCCCTATCCCGTGTATAGAGAGAGAGGCTCACTCCTCATCCCTATCCCGTGTATAGAGAGAGGCTCACTCCTCATCCCTATCCCTTGTATAGAGAGAGGCACACTCCTCATCCCCTATCCCGTGTATAGAGAGAGACACACTCCTCATCCCTATCCTGTGTATAGAGAGAGAGGCACACTCCTCATCCCTATCCCGTGTATAGAGAGAGAGGCTCACTCCTCATCCCTATCCCGTGTATAGAGAGAGGCACACTCCTCATCCCTATCCCGTGTATAGAGAGAGAGGCACACTCCTCACCCCTATCCCGTGTATAGAGAGAGAGGCTCACTCCTCATCCCTATCCCGTGTATAGAGAGAGAGGCTCACTCCTCATCCCTATCCCGTGTATAGAGAGAGAGGCTCACTCCTCATCCCTATCCCGTGTATAGAGAGAGGCACACTCCTCATCCCTATCCCGTGTATAGAGAGAGAGGCTCACTCCTCATCCCCTATCCCGTGTATAGAGAGAGAGGCTCACTCCTCATCCCTATCCCGTGTATAGAGAGAGAGGCACACTCCTCATCCCTATCCCGTGTATAGAGAGAGAGGCACACTCCTCATCCCTATCCTGTGTATAGAGAGAGGCACACTCCTCATCCCCTATCCTGTGTATAGAGAGAGAGGCACACTCCTCATCCCTATCCCGTGTATAGAGAGAGGCACACTCCTCATCCCCTATCCTGTGTATAGAGAGAGAGGCACACTCCTCATCCCTATCCCGTGTATAGAGAGAGGCACACTCCTCATCCCCTATCCTGTGTATAGAGAGAGAGGCACACTCCTCATCCCTATCCCGTGTATAGAGAGAGGCACACTCCTCATCCCCTATCCTGTGTATAGAGAGAGAGGCACACTCCTCATCCCTATCCCGTGTATAGAGAGAGGCACACTGCTCATCCCTATCCCGTGTATAGAGAGAGGCACACTGCTCATCCCTATCCCGTGTATAGAGAGAGGCTCACTCCTCATCCCTATCCCGTGTATAGAGAGAGAGGCTCACTCCTCATCCCTATCCCGTGTATAGAGAGAGAGGCTCACTCCTCATCCCTATCCCGTGTATAGAGAGAGAGGCTCACTCCTCATCCCTATCCCGTGTATAGAGAGAGAGGCTCACTCCTCATCCCCTATCCCGTGTATAGAGAGAGAGGCACACTCCTCATCCCTATCCCGTGTATAGAGAGAGAGGCACACTCCTCATCCCTATCCCGTGTATAGAGAGAGGCACACTCCTCATCCCCTATCCTGTGTATAGAGAGAGAGGCACACTCCTCATCCCTATCCCGTGTATAGAGAGAGGCACACTCCTCATCCCCTATCCTGTGTATAGAGAGAGAGGCACACTCCTCATCCCCTATCCTGTGTATAGAGAGAGGCACACTCCTCATCCCTATCCCGTGTATAGAGAGAGAGGCTCACTCCTCATCCCTATCCCGTGTATAGAGAGAGAGGCTCACTCCTCATCCCTATCCCGTGTATAGAGAGAGGCACACTCCTCATCCCTATCCCGTGTATAGAGAGAGGCTCACTCCTCATCCCTATCCTGTGTATAGAGAGAGGCACACTCCTCATCTCCTATCCCGTGTATAGAGAGAGGCTCACTCCTCATCCCTATCCCGTGTATAGAGAGAGGCACACTCCTCATCTCCTATCCCGTGTATAGAGAGAGAGGCTCACTCCTCATCCCTATCCCGTGTATAGAGAGAGGCTCACTCCTCATCCCCTATCCCGTGTATAGAGAGAGAGGCTCACTCCTCATCCCTATCCCGTGTATAGAGAGAGGCTCACTCCTCATCCCTATCCTGTGTATAGAGAGAGGCACACTCCTCATCCCTATCCTGTGTATAGAGAGAGGCACACTCCTCATCCCTATCCTGTGTATAGAGAGAGGCACACTCCTCATCCCTATCCCGTGTATAGAGAGAGAGGCACACTCCTCATCCCCTATCCCGTGTATAGAGAGAGAGGCACACTCCTCATCCCTATCCCGTGTATAGAGAGAGGCTCACTCCTCATCCCTATCCCGTGTATAGAGAGAGAGGCTCACTCCTCATCCCTATCCCGTGTATAGAGAGAGAGGCACACTCCTCATCTCCTATCCCGTGTATAGAGAGAGAGGCACACTCCTCATCTCCTATCCCGTGTATAGAGAGAGAGGCACACTCCTCATCCCTATCCTGTGTATAGAGAGAGGCACACTCCTCATCCCTATCCCGTGTATAGAGAGAGAGGCTCACTCCTCATCCCCTATCCCGTGTATAGAGAGAGAGGCTCACTCCTCATCCCCTATCCCGTGTATAGAGAGAGGCACACTCCTCATCCCTATCCCGTGTATAGAGAGAGGCACACTCCTCATCCCTATCCTGTGTATAGAGATAGAGGCTCACTCCTCATCCCCTATCCCGTGTATAGAGAGAGGCACACTCCTCATCCCTATCCTATGTATAGAGAGTGGCACACTCCTCATCCCTATCCCGTGTATAGAGAGAGGCTCACTCCTCATCCCTATCCCGTGTATAGAGAGAGGCTCACTCCTCATCCCTATCCCGTGTATAGAGAGGCTCACTCCTCATCCCTATCCCGTGTATAGAGAGAGGCTCACTCCCCATCCCTATCCTATGTATAGAGAGAGGCTCACTCCTCATCCCTATCCCGTGTATAGAGAGAGGCACACTCCTCATCCCTATCCCGTGTATAGAGAGAGGCTCACTCCTCATCCCTATCCCGTGTATAGAGAGAGGCTCACTCCTCATCCCTATCCCGTGTATAGAGAGAGGCTCACTCCTCATCCCTATCCCGTGTATAGAGAGAGAGGCTCACTCCTCATCCCTATCCCGTCTATAGAGAAAGAGGCTCACTCCTCATCCCTATCCCGTGTATAGAGAGAGAGAGGCTCACTCCTCATCCCTATCCCGTGTATAGAGAGAGAGAGGCTCACTCCTCATCCCTATCCCGTGTATAGAGAGAGAGGCTCACTCCTCATCCCTATCCCGTGTATAGAGAGAGGCTCACTCCTCATCCCCTATCCCGTGTATAGAGAGAGGCTCACTCCTCATCCCCTATCCCGTGTATAGAGAGAGGCTCACTCCTCATCCCCTATCCCGTGTATAGAGAGAGAGGCTCACTCCTCATCCCCTATCCCGTGTATAGAGAGAGAGGCTCACTCCTCATCCCTATCCCGTGTATAGAGAGAGGCACACTCCTCATCCCTATCCCGTGTATAGAGAGAGGCTCACTCCTCATCCCTATCCTGTGTATAGAGAGAGGCACACTCCTCATCTCCTATCCCGTGTATAGAGAGAGAGGCTCACTCCTCATCCCTATCCCGTGTATAGAGAGAGAGAGAGGCTCACTCCTCATCCCCTATCCCGTATATAGAGAGAGAGGCACACTCCTCATCCCCTATCCCGTGTATAGAGAGAGAGGCACACTCCTCATCCCCTATCCCGTGTATAGAGAGAGAGGCACACTCCTCATCCCCTATCCCGTGTATAGAGAGAGAGGCACACTCCTCATCCCTATCCCGTGTATAGAGAGAGAGGCACACTCCTCATCCCTATCCCGTGTATAGAGAGAGAGGCACACTCCTCATCCCTATCCCGTGTATAGAGAGAGAGGCACACTCCTCATCCCTATCCCGTGTATAGAGAGAGAGGCACACTCCTCATCCCTATCCCGTGTATAGAGAGAGAGGCACACTCCTCATCCCTATCCCGTGTATAGAGAGAGAGGCACACTCCTCATCCCTATCCCGTGTATAGAGAGAGAGGCACACTCCTCATCCCTATCCCGTGTATAGAGAGAGAGGCACACTCCTCATCCCTATCCCGTGTATAGAGAGAGAGGCACACTCCTCATCCCTATCCCGTGTATAGAGAGAGAGGCACACTCCTCATCCCTATCCCGTGTATAGAGAGAGAGGCACACTCCTCATCCCTATCCCGTGTATAGAGAGAGAGGCACACTCCTCATCCCTATCCCGTGTATAGAGAGAGAGGCACACTCCTCATCCCTATCCCGTGTATAGAGAGAGAGGCACACTCCTCATCCCTATCCCGTGTATAGAGAGAGAGGCACACTCCTCATCCCTATCCCGTGTATAGAGAGAGAGGCACACTCCTCATCCCTATCCCGTGTATAGAGAGAGAGGCACACTCCTCATCCCTATCCCGTGTATAGAGAGAGAGGCACACTCCTCATCCCTATCCCGTGTATAGAGAGAGAGGCACACTCCTCATCCCTATCCCGTGTATAGAGAGAGAGGCACACTCCTCATCCCTATCCCGTGTATAGAGAGAGAGGCACACTCCTCATCCCTATGAGGTAGCTGTTCTCTGGAGGAGATGTTATGGAATGTCACACTGAAAGCGGGCTGGCGTCGGCGGTAGAACGCCGCTAATTTTAGCATCGCTTTTCGGCCGTTAGCGGGGTGCTTTTAACCCCCGCTAGCGGCCGAAAAAGGGTTAAAATTGCCCACAGCAGCTCTTTGTTCGGTGGTGCTGCCCATTGATTTCAATGGGCAGGGGTGCTTTAGGAGTGGTGGGTTCACTCCTCCTAATGCGCTCCAAAGAAGCTGCTGGCAGGACATTTTCTGACGCCCTGCCAGCGCACTACTCCAGTGTGAAAGCCCTCAGGCTTCCACACTGGAGTGAACAGAGCCACTGTTTCAGGGCGCTTTGCAAGTGCTATTTTTAGCGCTGTAGTGCCTGCAAAATGCCCCAGTGTGAAAGGGGTCTAACAGACAAGATTTTAAATTTAATTGTCTGTCGCTAACTTGCATATTTTGGAGGAAAGAGTGTGCACTACGTTCACTCTTTACTTTGTTTTGTTTTTTTAACCTACTTATGGTTACGGTATTACCTGCCTTCCTGACCATTTTTTTTTGTGATACAGTACTTTGTTACTTTATCTGACAATTGCGCGGTCGTGTGGCGCTGTACCCAAACAAAATTGATGTCCTTTTTTTTAAATAATTTTTTGTTTTACTTTCTGCTATAAAACATATAAATAAAATCGAACTTCTTCATAAATACGGGTCACCCTGTTCGAAACGGCGCACCACGCGATTCGCGCAGCGCTCTGCAGCCTCTGCCATAGGAAAGTCCCGGGCTTCAGCCTAGCTACGGAGCGGCGGCCATCTTGGTACACCCGGCGGCGGTTGACTCATCGGGAAGTGAAGTTTCGTCGCCGCCATCTTGCTCCACCCCACACTTCTGCACAGTAATAGTGAGAAGGGGGCAAGCGGACATCTTGTTGCACCCAACGGAGTTTTAGATTTCAGTTATTTTCAACACAAAACGGAGCTTATATGCTTAAATACAGTATTTGGAAATCCAACTGACTATTTACATGTTAAATTTTAAAAGCGGCAGCAAACCTTACATGCTTGCTAATGTGACAGAACACCTCTGATTTTCACATTTAGTTACATGTGAAAATCAGAGGTGTTTTTTCACATTAGCAAGCATGTAAGGTCAGCAGGTTTGCTGCGGCTTTTAAAATTTAACATGTAAACAGTCCGTCAGATTTACATATACTGTATTTAAGCACATAAGCTCCGTTTGTGTTGAAAATAACTGTGAAATATAAAACTCAGGTGGGTGTAGTCTTTTTGCTGATCCGAAAACTGATCGGATCCGTGACTCTGATCTGAGGATCGATCCGATCCATGAGTTTTTTGATCCGTTGCACCCCTAGTGATTGGTTTGTGCAAAAGTATTTAGTTTTTTTTACTATGGCAGTGATTAGTGACTTATAGCGTAACTGAGATTTAGCGGCGGACATTCGGACACTTACACTTGTGACACTAATACAGTGATCAGTGCTAAAAAATATGCGCTGTCACTGTACTGGCATTGGATGGGAAGGGGTTAACATCAGGGGTGATCAAAGAATTAACTGTATGCCTAGTCTGTGTTTTAGTACAGTGTGGGAGGTGCTTTTACTAGGGGAAGACATGGATCCATGTTCATGCTTTGAAGAGACACAGGATCCATGCCTTCTCTCCTGTCAGAAGAGCGATCGGTGATCTGCCTTTTTTTTTTACATAGGCAGACCAGTATTCTACGTCTCTACTCAATCATAATGCCGGCTGAGGCCTCCTGCTGCATGTGATCACAGAGGGATCGAGCCACTAGTGGAGCGCATGCACACCCCTACCCGGAAGAGCCGGATCATGTATATGTACGTGATCCTGCGCACGGGTGCGGACCTGAAGTAGTTGGTGTTTGGTGCTCCAACATTTCATATTTCTGATATTTGCCTGTATTACCATGTATCCTGTTCTCTTTGCATTACTTCCTTTGTGTGAAATACCTTGCGATCTTGACAGGCCTTCTGGTTTTCTATTTTAAACTTACCACACCAGGGCATCGAAGCACATCCATCCCAGCATGGTCAGTTTTCTTCTTTGCATTCTACTTGGGAGCACAGCCTGCCTGTACTCCAGTTGTCATGCTTGTGCTGACGCATACCCATGCACAGCTCTGCACTGGGAAGATCAGTGTACTGCTGTTTCACTGCCTCCTGCTGACACACACACCCCTGCAGGCCTCCACTCTTGCATCTTAAAGCCCCTTACGCAGCTGAAAACAGGTCATGTGACTGGTAAAACAAGGTATTTATAATTCATACACACACAGTTTGCCTTGTTTTTCTATTTTAACTGCTTGCCGACCACACCATGTAGATTTACTGCTGCAGTGTGGGCCAGCTGCACAGAATCACAAAAGACCACAGCGCGGCTCTGGGGCATCTGGCAAATTTGTAAATCCCTGATCTAAGAGACACTTCTGATGAGGTGGGAAGCCAGAAGTGTCTGTTCGACTACAGAGTGGAACTTGGAAAACCGTAATGCATTAAGAGATTAACACATATAGGGGAAGTCAGAAAATATTAAAACCCTTTTCACACTGAGGGCGTATTGCAGGCGCTATAGCGTTAAAAATAGCGCCTGCAATCAGCCCTCAAACGGCTGCTCCATTGTCTCCAGTGTGAAAGCCGGAGGTTTTTCACACTGGAGCGGTGTGTTTACCGCTCCTCCACTGCTGCTGCCCATTGAAATCAATGGGACAGCGTGGCTAAACCACCTACAATGCGCTGTATCAGCAGAGCATTGCGGGCATTTTTAACCCTCTCTCAGCTGCTAGCGGGGGTTAACAGCCCCCCGCTATCGGCGGAAATGCACCACCAATCCTAACATAGCGTCGGCCGTAAAAATAGCAGCGTTTTACCAACGCTATGGGTGGTTCAGTGTGAAAGGGGTCTAAAAGATTGAAAAACATAAGCCACAGGGGTTAATTTACTAAAATTGGAGCGTGCAAAATCTAGTGCAGCTGTACATGGTAGCCAATCAACTTCCAACTTCAGCTTGTTCAATTAAGCTTTGACTAAAAAACCTGGAATCTGGTTTCTATGCAGAGCTGCGCCAGATTTTGCACTCTCCAGGTTTAGTAAATTGGTAGATTGAGCTTTCAATTTAACACTACTGAACTCTTGCTCATCAAAACTGTTAGGTAGATGTATCTGAGGCTATTGGAGTCGAGATTACTCCAACCATTTCACATGGTGCTTTCATTAAATATGGATTTTTATGCCAAGCAGAACAGATGACCCCAAGATAAGGATAAAAGCATATTTATAGAAAAGAAAAATTTGCTACGTAGCACAATTGGGTGAAATCGAATATGTAATCTTTATACTTGACATTTCCTTAAAGGGGTTGTAAAGACAAACATATTTTCCTCTTAAATTAAAGTCTGACAGTAGCTGATAAAGTAAAAAGTAATGTTTTGCATTATAACTAGTTTGATACCTGTTGAAATCGAGCTGTTTTATTCACCTCCGTCACTCCTGAATCGTTATTCTCACTGACTTCCTGGTTTGCGGTGCGCATTCATTCTTGCTACCTCACGGTCTAATGGGAACTACAGTTCCCATTAGGCTTAGCCTCCATGCCTGTGAGGGATAAGAGATCATCTTCACGCAGGGCTGTAGTCATAGGAAGGGGGTGAGCACATTCTGCTTTCCACCATGCAAAACAGCTCAAATGCTGGTGGAAAGCAAGAAGAGGAGAGACACCCCCTTAGTGCAGACCCCTGCAGCATAGACACCCCCTTAGTGCAGACCCCCCCCCCATCAGTATAGAATCCCCTTTTAGTACAGTTACACAGTATTTACAGACCCCTGCAGTATAGACACCCCCTTAGTGCAGACCCCCCATCAGCATAGACCTGCCGCACATGTCCATCTACTTAATATCGTGTACAGACCTCAGAACAGCGCGGACGTGTACGCACATCGGTGTGTGTGTCCCTCTGGCACCTCCTCCTCACTGGATGTCAACACAGGAGGAGGAGGTGCCGGCGGCTTCAGCTCCACCGACAGGGCGAGGGAGGCACCGTCCACCGGAGGGCACTGGTTCGAAAATGGGAGTGTGTACCCCCTCTCCAGCAGGCCCGACTCTAGTCCGCCAGCCCAATTATCAGCCAGCCCGACGCTAGTCCGTGGGAGCATCCGACCACTGCTGCGGTGGAATCCAGGTGCCAGGATGCAATTTCCAGTCGCCATTGCGACCTGGCGCCTGGGTTTTGTCGAGCCCTGTGTGTGTGTGTGTGTGTGTGTGTGTGTGTGTGTGTGTGTATATGTTTTTGAACATATGTATGTATGTTATGTATAATTCCACATGTGTTAATTCATAGTTTTGATGCCTTCAGTTCAGTGTGAATCTACAATTTTCATAGTCGTGAAAGTAAAGAAAACTCTTTGAATGCGAAGGCGTGTCCAAACTTTTGGTCTGTACTAAATATATATATATATATATATATATATATATATATATATATATATATATATATATATATATATATATATATATATATATATATATATATATATATATATATATTTAGTACAGACCAAAAGTTTGGACACGCCTTCGCATTCAAAGAGTTTTCTTTACTTTCACGACTATGAAAATTGTAGATTCACACTGAACTGAAGGCATCACAACTATGAATTAACACATGTGGAATTATACATAACAAAAAAGTGTGAAACAACTGAAAATATATTTCATATTCTAGGTTCTTTAAAGTAGCCACCTTTTGCTTTGATTACTGCTTTGCACACTCTTGGCATTCTCTTGATGAGCTTCAAGAGGTAGCACCCCATCACTCTCCTTCTTGGTCAAATAGCCCTTACACAGCCTGAAGGTGTGTTTGGGGTCATTGTCCTGTTGAAAAATAAATGATGGTCCAACTAAACGCAAACCGGATGGAATAGCATGCCGCTGCAAGATGCTGGTTCAGTATGCCTTCAATTTTGAATAAATCCACAACAGTGTCACCAGCAAAGCACCCCCACACCATCACACCTCCTCCTCCATGCTTCACGGTGGGAACCAGGCATGTAGAGTCCATCCGTTCACCTTTTCTGCGTCGCACAAAGACACGGGGGTTGGAACCAAAGATCTCAAGTTTGGACTCATCAGACCAAAGCACAGATTTCCACTGGTCTAATGTCCATTCCTTGTGTTCTTTAGCCCAAACAAGTCTCTTCTGCTTGTTGCCTTTCTTTAGCAGTGGTTTCCTAGCAGATATTCTACCATGAAGGCCTGATTCACACAGTCTCCTCTTAACAGTTCTAGAGATGTGTCTGTTTCACACTTTTTTGTTATGTATAATTCCACATGTGTTAATTCATAGTTTTGATGCCTTCAGTGTGAATCTACAATTTTCATAGTCATGAAAATAAAGAAAACTCTTTGAATGAGAAGGTGTGTGTCATATATATATATATATATATATATATATATATATATATATATATATATATATATATATATATATATATATATATATATAATAAATTTTCCCAAGGCGTCTTTCAGGACAGCACCTTAAGAGATGGCGACTCCTCCCTCTCCTTCAGGAAACACCTTCTTCCTAATTCTTTAAAGGGAGGCCCCTCCCCAGAACACTCAGTTTTTGTGTTTCCTCCGACCCGGAGGGAACATCTTCTATGGGGGGGAGTCTATATTCCAGGTGAGCCTGGAGGATGGCTTCCCTCCTACCTCTTTTTTTTCAGTTGGCGATAAGCCAGCGAGACCGTCCGCCCTCCCGTGCTACCCGTTGGGTGGTGGTAGTGTCTGGGCTCTCCTTCCCTCCGTTGTGCTCGGTGAGAGCCAGATGGAAGCGTCCGGCGGCCGTGCGCCATTTGGGTATACCCAGGATGCACGCGGTCGCCGGGTTAATGCATAATTTCCGGCGCATCTGCAGGGGGCAGGGGCAGGACGGAGGATGGTGTCTATTTCCGCTTCCGGTCCGGCGCAGCGGCGCTATAGGAGTCCGAAAGCATGTTGCAAAGCCACAGTGAAGCGCTGACATTCTGCGATGGAGGTAGCAGAAAACCCAGCGGTGGGGACATGCACAGGCACCAGCAAGACCCCGGTGGGAGGCAGCACTGTAAGTCTGTTTTTCCCTAATGGGATTCTACCCTTTTTTTTTCTAGGTGGAGGGCCGGTCTCCTTTCCTTCCCCCCCCCCCCCTAGTGGCTTGGGGGCCTGTCTGGGCACGGGAATGGCACTCTTTCTTTCCTAGTGCACCTAGTTAGGGGGCCACATGTGGGGACGGGGTTCTCACTAGGGATTCCCCTGCTTTCTTCTGCTTTTCCTCCAGGTCAAGACTTCTGACACAAAAAGGAAATGTCCCTCATGTAGATCTAAGATGAGCAAAATTGGAAGAAGGCACTATGCAATGCATGTATTTCTTCTTTGGTTCAAGAGGAATCAGCCTCTATGTGGGAAGAGTTGATTACCTCTGCAAAGAAAGAACTGTTTGCCACGATCCAGACCCTTCGTGACTCACTAGTTTCCCCTTCCACAACTCAGGCCTCCACCTCTCAGTCCTCTCAGGATTCGGTGGCTTTACCAGCTCTGGTTTCCCTAGCTGAGGAGCCAGTGTCCAGGGAAAGTTGCTTCCATGTACCCTCCAGTGAGGGGTCAGGGGAGGAGTCTGCAGTATCCCCTTCAAAATTTAAGTTATCCTTGGAAGAGGTGGAGGGCTTACTCAGGGCCATCTGTCACATTAGGCCTGAACGAGGAAAAGAGGGATTTAAGTTTGCATGACCGCATGTATGCTGGTCTAAGCGAGACCAAGGGTCGGACGTTTCCGGTCCACTCAGTCATTTCTGAGGCCATAGTTAAAGAATGGCAGGATCCAGAGAAAAAGCCCTTTTTCTCAAAGCGCATAAAAGGCGCTTTGCTTTTGAGGAAGATCCGGCAGCAGTGTGGAATAAGATCCCAAATCTGGATGCGGCTTTCTCGCAAGTGTCCAGATCTATAGATCTGTCTTTTGAGGACATGGGTGTTCTCAAGGACCCTATGGACAAACGCATGGATCTTCTCCTCAAAAGGTCATGGCCATCGATCATGAACAATTTAAAACCCGCCATGGCCACAACATGTGTTGCCCGGAATCTGGAATTTTGGTCTAATCAGTAAAAAATCCCATATTTTGGCAGACTCGCCAAAACAGGAAATTCTGGACTTTTTTTCCCCACTTTATCCTCGGCAGTGGCCTATATTGCAGATGCTTTGGCCCAAGCAATTAAGATGTCGGCAAGGTCTGCAGCCTTGGCTAATTCTGCAAGAAGGGCATTGTGGTTAAAGACCTGGGCTGGTGATGCGGTGTCCTTTCTCGGGGGACCTCCTTTTTGGGCCTCAACTGGATAGTATCCTAGACAGGACTGCGGATAGGAAGAAATCCTTTCCAGTTAAGAGGAAGAAATGGCCCCCTAGGCGTTTTTTTCGTCCGCAAAGAGTGCAAGAGAAAGGTAACAAACCTCCAGGGAGGTAGGAGAAATTGGGCAGCGCAGAAAGCCAAGGGAAAAGGGGGAATCCTTTTCAATCCTTCTGCGCAAACCAAAAAATCCCAATGACTCGCCCGTACGGGTCGGCGGAAGGTTACAGAGTTTTCTTCCGCGGTGGTCAGAGGTGACTTCCAACCGTTATATCCTGACCACCCTGGCCCAGGGTTACGACATAGAATTCTCGGATACCCCGCCAGAGAGGTTTTTAGTAACAAATACCCCAAAGGATACAGAAAAATAGCTGGCCATAAAGTCCTCTTTAAGAGAGCTGATGCAACAGGGGGGTGGTGGTGCGGGTACCCCCGGCGGAACAAGGGCTGGGATTCTATACCCACGTTTTTCTGGTAAAGACACCTACCGGAAAGTTCAGAATGATCCTAAATCTGAAAGCATTGAACAAATTTGTCAAGTACAGGAAGTTCAAGATGGATTCTACTTTTTCAGTCCGGAATCTATTGACGCCAAGCTGTTGTATGGCGTCAATAGATTTGAGGGATGCTTACACATTCCGATCTCCTCGCAGTCCCAGAGGTACCTCAGACTGGCAACAAAGACGGGAGGTGTGGTTCATCACCTCCAATACAGGGCCCTCCCATTCGGGCTGTCATCCTCGCCTTGAATTTTCACCAAGGTGATGGCGGAAGCCTTAGCCCCGCTCCGTCTACAGGGGGTGGCGGTCATACCCTACCTAGACGACCTTTTGTTCTTTGCCCCTTCGAAGGAAAGGTTATTGGAGGACCTGTCCAGGGCGCGAGTCCACCTGGAGTCACTGGGCTGGATTCTGAATCTTCAAAAGTCATCCCTAGTGCCTGCTCAGGAGATTCGTTTCCTGGGTTACCAGGTAGATTCGTTAAACCAAAGAATTTTTCTTCCCCAGGCGAAAAAGGTAAGGGTCCAGGAGGCCGTGTTGCGGCTCCAGTCCAACCAGCCTATAACTTTAAGGCAAGTGATGTCGGCATTGGGAGTTTTGACTTCGACCAAGCCGGCTATTCAGTGGGCGAGACTACATTTCAGGTGCTTTCAAACCTTTCTCCTGAGGTCATGGGATCACAGTCTCCGCTCCCTGTACACTCACGTAAAGATCCCGTCACGGGTAAAAAGATCCCTCTATTGGTGGAAAGACCAGCAGGTTCTTTCAAAAGGTCTGGAATGGTCTTTTCCAGTGAGGAAAAGACTGACTACAGACGCCAGTGCGTGGGGATGGGGAGCCCACTTGGAAAGGGACTTCATCCAGGGGTTCTGGATAAAGGAGGAGTCAGAACGGTCCTCAAACTGGAGAGAGTAAAAGGCGATACCTTTAGCTCTAAGGAATTTTGCTCCGGATCTTCTAAACCATCACGTTCAGGTGTTGACGGACAATGCTACGGCTGTAGCATACCTAACAAACAGGCAAGGGGGCACAAGAAGCAGATTTTTGCCGGGAGTATCTTGCTTTGGGCAGAAAAGAACTTGCGATCCCTTTCAGCGTTGCATCTGAAGGGATCCCTGAACGGGGTGGCAGATTTCCCGAGCAGACACCAGGTACGGGAGTCGGAATGGTCTCTGAACCTAGAGATTTTTCTAGAAATCTCCAACAAGTGGGGTCTACCAGAGGTGGACCTGTTTGCCTCGGGAGAGAACTCCCAGGTGCCTCTATTCCTTTCCCTAAACAGACTGGACGGGTCCCTAGGAATAGATGCACTGGCGCTTCCCTGGAGATTTCGCCTGTGCTTCGTGTTCCCCCCGTTCCAGTTGATTCCCCTAGTTCTGAGGAAGATTCAGAGGGAAAGGGTTCCGGTCATTCTGATCACTCCGTACTGGCCCAAGAGAGCGTGGTTCTCGACGGTCCTAGGTTGGCATCTACCTCCCAGATTAGACCTGTTGAGGCAGGGTCGCGTGTTCCATCTGGACGTGTCCAGTCTCTCCCTTGCAGTCCCAGGTTAGGGGATTTCCCGAAATGGGATCTCTCAGTGGTGTTAAAGTCTTTGGCTGGAAAGCCCTTTGAGCCCTTAAAGGATGCATCTCCCAGAGATGTTACTTTGCAGGCTTTATTCCTGGTCGCCATAACCTCAGCGCGCAGGATTAGCGAATTACATGCCCTATCAATAAGGGAACCTTACTTATCTTTATTTTCCGATAGGGTTGTGCTTAGAACAGACCCAAAGTTTTTGCCTAAGGTAGCTTCAGCGGTCAATCGCTCTCAGGATATTGTGCTACCTACTTTTTGTGCAAATCCCTCAGGGGAAAAATACTT
This sequence comes from Rana temporaria, assembly GCF_905171775.1. NCBI lineage: Eukaryota > Metazoa > Chordata > Amphibia > Anura > Ranidae > Rana > Rana temporaria. The sequence goes on from NC_053493.1 coordinate 313,720,663, forward strand.
TTTTTCACATGCTAGATGTGAGAAGGGCTTTGTTATGCTACCTTGAAATAACAAATTGCTTCAGACGTACAGACTCTTTATTTGTTTTGTTTGGGGGTAACAAAAAAGGACGCCCAGCCTCAAAGGGTACCTTGGCTAGATAGCTAAAGTTAGCTATTCGGGAGGCCTACTTGCATGCAGGTGTGGTCCCACCAGAAGGGATCTGTGCTCATTCAATGCGAGCGCTTGCAGCCTCATGGGCAGAAAGAGCTGGTGCCACCCCGGAGCAGATCTGCAAAGCATTCGGCAGGAAGGTCCTACAAGCTGTCGTCCCGCCCTAAGGTGGGAAGTCTCTGGTATCCTCTCAAGGTGCTGTCCTGAAAGACGCCTTGGGAAAATTCAAGTTAGACTTACCAGTAACTTGTTTTCCAGAAGTCTTTCAGGACAGCAACGACTCGCCCTATTGGTTTTGATGTGCCATGCTGTGACTAACGTATGTGTTTGTGTTCCAGCCAGGGCCAGAGGTTTCTCTGTGACAACTGAGTGTTCTGAGGAGGGGGCCTCCCTTTAAAGAATTGGGAAGAAGGTGTTTCCTGAAGGAGAGGGAGGAGTCGCTATCTCTCAAGGTGCTGTCCTGAAAGACTTCTGGAAAACAAGTTACCGGTAAGTCTAACTTGAATTTTCTACAAATCTCCATAGAGGGAGCACAGGCAACAATTAAACCTATTAAAAATTTGTAAAAAGGGTTTTCGTTCTTTCAGGTGTGTTTGGGGTCGTTATGTTGGAATAATGCCCTACGGCCCGGTCTCAGAAGGGAGGGGGATCATGCTCTGCTTCAGTATGTCACAATACATGTTGGCATTCATGTTTCCCTCAATGCACTGTAGTTCCCCAGTGCCGGCAGGACTCATGCAGCCCCAGACCATGACCCTCCCACCACCATTCCTGACTGTAGGCAAGACACACTTGTCTTTGTACTCCTGACCTGGTTGCCGCCACACAAGCTTGACACCATCTGAACCAAATAAGTTTATCTTGGTCCAGTAATCCATGTCCTTAGTCTCCTTGTCTTCAGCAAACTACGGGCTTTCTTGAGCATCATCTTTAGAAGAGACTTCTGGTATAACAGCCATGCAGACCAATTTGATGCAGTGTGCTGCGTATGGTCTAAACACTGACAGGCTGACACCCCCACCCCTTCAACCTCTGCAGCAATACTGGCAGCACTCGTATGTCTATTTCCCAAAGACAACCTCTGGATATGACGCTGAGCATGTGCACTCAACTTCTTTGGTTGACCATGGTGAGGCCTGTTCTGAGTGTAACCTGTCCTGTGGTCTTGGCCACTGTTCTGCAGCTCAGTTTCAGGGTTTTTGCAATCTTCTTATAGCCTAGGCCAGGGGTCAGTAACCTGTAGATCGCGAACAGGTGACTGGTAGATCGTGGTCTGGGCTTGCTGAGCATCAAACAGTGCAATGCAGAGGAACTGCTTGTAAAGTTGGAGCTGTAGTAGGGAGCGAGATGCGCATAAGCAGACACCTCTGTAGTACTGGCTCCTGTTCTAGCTAGTGGTCTCCAGAGTGGTGCCAGCAGCAGGAAAGAAAAGCTCTTCAGGTTAATGTAAAGCAATACACTGGACATAATGGCAGTATTGCGTTGCTTTCTCACCACCTACTTTAACCCCTTGGACCCTGCAGAAGTATGGGAGCTTGCAGAGTAGCCTCATTTACTTGAATAGGTCGCAATTGGCAGGTGGTTGCACCCACCAAAAGCATGGGGGGGTTTAGTTCCTGCTGCAGCATGTGACTCAGAGGTAGCCCCCCCCCCCAACCATACGTGTACACAAGCCCTAATTGGTGCAGCTGCTGACTGCAATTAAGGACTCATTTACAAGTGCAGCAGGAACTGCTGCTCTTCTGAAAAGTGATCTGGGTGTGTTTGATTTAAACCAATGGCTGCCATGCAATGCACGTGATTTCGACATGGTAGTACAGGAATTGGAGGTTTAAATCGGAGGTGACACTGTGCCCGGTGATCTTTGACTGCTCCCATGTTGTTCAAGTAGATCTCCACCTCTTTAAGGTTGGCCTAGGCCATCTTTATGTAGAGCAGAAATTTTTTTTTTCTGATCCTCAGTTTTCAACTTCCAGTGACCAGTATGAAAGAGTGAGAGAGCGATAACACAAAATTTAACACACCTGCTCCCCATTCACACCTGAGACCTTGTAACACTAACAAGTCACATGACATCAGGGAGGGAAAATGGCTAATTGGGCCCCATTTGGACATTTTCACTTAGGGGTGTACTCTCTTTTGTTGCCAGCGGTTTAGACATTAATGACTGTGTGTTGAATTATTTTGAGGGGACAGCAAATTGACACCATTATATAAGCTGTAAACTCACTACTTTACATTGTAATTTCTTCTGTGTTGTCACATGAAAAGATATAATAAATTATTTTCAAAAAATGTAAGGGGTGTACTCACTTTCTGTATAATCCATTAAATGTTATCAAAAATTCTTTAGTTTTCTTCTGAATGTACAAAGTTAGGTCATTGATTCCGGAGTGTTGTGACAGTGCTGGGCCCTGCTGCTGTGTAAAAAGAGGTAATTTACATGCAGAGTTCTCAAGGGTACAGACTAAGGGGCTCTAGAATGGCTATTATGAGCAGAGAAAATCGTTTTTTTTTTTTTTATCTGGGTTTTGCAATTTCCAGACTGGGTTCTGGAGTCCAGAGGCCTCAGAGTTTTGAAAGGCATGTAACCTCTACCCCTGTGACTAGGTCTTGCTAAAGAACAGCAGGTTTTGTGTTCAAGTGCGCCCAGCCTTTATAATCAAGGGGCTAACAGGAGGTCCCATGCCCAAAGGGATAGACAGTGGTGATGGAAGACCAGATCAAAGACCTAAACTTGAGACCTGATATATATACAGTACAGACCAAAAGTTTGAACACACCTTCTCATTCAAAGAGTTTTTTTTATTTTCATGACTATGAAAATTGTAGATTCACACTGAAGGCATCAAAACTATGAATTAACACATGTGGAATTATACATAACAAAAAAGTGTGAAACAACTGAAAATATATTTCATATTCTAGGTTCTTCAAAGTAGCCACCTTTTGCAGAAGACACATCTCTAGAACTGTTAAGAGGAGACTGTGTGAATCAGGCCTTCATGGTAGAATATCTGCTAGGAAACCACTGCTAAAGAAAGGCAACAAGCAGAAGAGACTTGTTTGGGCTAAAGAACACAAGAAATGGACATTAGACCAGTGGAAATCTGTGCTTTGGTCTGATGAGTCCAAACTTGAGATCTTTGGTTCCAACCCCCGTGTCTTTGTGCGACGCAGAAAAGGTGAACGGATGGACTCTACATGCCTGGTTCCCACCGTGAAGCATGGAGGAGGAGGTGTGATGGTGTGGGGGTGCTTTGCTGGTGACACTGTTGGGGATTTATTCAAATTTGAAGGCATACTGAACCAGCATCTTGCAGCGGCATGCTATTCCATCCGGTTTGCGTTTAGTTGGACCATCATTTATTTTTCAACAGGACAATGACCCCAAACACACCTCGAGGCTGTGTAACGGGCTATTTGACCGCAGGGGGGAAAAGCTTAAAAAAAAAAATGAACACAGCCACCACATCTAATGATTGGTAAGCTGCAATGTATTCCATTTTTGGTTTTAGGTCTCTTCCTGATTTAATGTCTTCCTCTTCTTTTTTTTTTTTTCATGTGTATTTGAAATGATGGTGGAAACTCCTGCGAGGGCAGCGGTTTGGTGGGAACATTTACTTTGCATTTAAATAAAAGTGAGCCCACATGCCCTGAAACAGTATTCTGTGGCTGGACTGAACTTCTGGAAAAGACTAAACTTGAGTGAAGCCTCATGAATGTTACAACATACAGAGATTTAGACATCAAAGGAGTCTACACTTCCGTGTTAAATATGGAATGGCCTATATATTCTAATAGATCAAGCTTTATAAAAGCCTTGCCTGTATTCTCTCTTGTCAACCTTTCTTAAACATTTGGGGGCAAACTTTAACTAATTCAAGAGAAGTTTGTATTACCCTGCAATTCTGAATTCACTCAGAAACCAGGAACTTGACTTCAGACATATTATTATCTGCAAAATGTCGTCGGGTTTCTAGCTCTGTAGTTAGAAAAATGAATTGTACTGGTTTGCTTTTGCATTCATTGAACATAATTATGCAAGTTGTCATTCTAAATACAGATAACATAATTCCTAAAAAAAATCCCATTTGTAGTCTGTTGTTGCTATTTGTCTTCCATACGGTGCTCATGTGTGGTTCATATATCTTCCCAAAATTGGCCTTAGGAGATTTATCTTGGAAGAGATCACTGGAGTGGAGCCAGTAAATCATGTGATAAAACATTTTATCAATTTCCATTGTTCTGCTCTGTTGTATACTGAAATGCTCTGAAGATTTATTCAGATAGCATGGGTTTGTAATGTGGTGATTTTTCCAGATCTATTGCCAAAGGAATACTGTATGCTTGTGCTTTAGACATTCTACTAATCGGTGATTCAGTAGGAAAATATTTATTGGTATTTCCAAAATTTCTGATTCGTTAGGGCTTACCAGAAAATAAAATGTCCTCAATAATCTAATATTTTAAAAAATAGCTGATGCCTAAATTTAATGCAAATTTTCCCCAGCTCACCCACCAGTTCCATGTTCAGTTTATTTGTATTTATAAAAATGTGTGCAGATACTATATAACCAGCCTTCACCTTGTGTGACTCTTACGCCTCATTCACATGGGCATACTTAAAGCGGGGTTCTGGGCATATTTTTATTTTTTTGCAAGCTAAAACTAATCACATTAACCTGCCTGGCGGTCTTCCCGAGTCTGACTCGGGGTTAGATTTTCCTGCTGCGAGCGGAAACCCCGAGTCAGACTCGGGCTTGCCTCGCTAGATCCACAGGCACAAGTTACTTACCTTGTCCCTGGATCCAGCGATGCCACCGCGCTGTGTGAGCGAGTGGGACCTCGCTCGATTCACACAGTGCCTCCGTGTGACGCCGATCTCCGTTCCCTGCGACGTTACGACGCACGGGGACGGAGAACGGCGCCAAATTCAAAAAAGTAAACAAACACCTTACATACAGTATACTGTAATCTTATAGATTACAGTACTGTATGTAAAAAAAACACACCCCCCTTGTCCCTAGTGGTCTGTCCTGTGTCATGCATGTCATTTTATATAATAAAAACGTTTCTTTCTCCCTGCAAACTGTAGATTGTCCATAGCAACCAAAAGTGTCCCTTTATGTCAAAAATAGTTTTAGATCAGCTAAAAAACAGCGATAATAAATTATAATCAGAAAAGAGCCTCCGCGCTACTGTAGACTCCTAAATAGTAATAACCCAAAACAAATACGGTGCTGCAAAACCTAATAGTGTTTACAATACACAAATCAAAAATCATATATATAGGGGTTCTGCGCGAACCAACACAGTGATAAAAAGGTAAAATAATCTAGACATATAATTATATATATATAGTGAATGTGAACAAAGAAGGTGGGATAATGAGTGCTCACACTTTCCAAAATCAAATATGTGTAAGTGTATCCTCAAAAAGAATAAAATAATCAAATATATTAATTGAATAAATTGAGTGATTAAATAATTTGAGCAAACAGTCCAAAAAAGTGCGGTGATAAAATATAATATAAAAAATGGAACGTATGGAATATAAAAAATATGGTGAAAAAATAAATGAGAAAAGTGAATAGGAAGTGTCCCAATAATGGTGTGCCAAGCTGTCAAATGGTAGCCGCAGTGTAGCTGGATATCCACTAAACGGGTTGTTGACAGATGTATAATTCACTCCCTCACCAGGCTCCCAGAACTCTTACCTCAAACCATAAATAAATGTGCATCCAAAAGATATTGAATCAGCATAGAGATCTTTTCTCTTGTTAGTATCAGCTGGAACGTCTCCTTGGCCACTTCCTAATACAGCTCCAGTACAGGGAAAAGAAAGGAACACAAGGGCTCCAATAGTGTAATATTGTAAGACTCAGGGGAATTTATTAAAGAAAAACCTGTGCTTACATCAAAACTTAAAAACGAGTGCAGTGAATAAACATACGAGCGGCGTCTTCAGCGCCGACTTACGTCACTCCAGGTGTACGCTCTGACCAATCCCTACGCGTTACGACACGGGATCACGTGTCTTCATCTGGGGAACCTGATTGGTAGGACGGCTAATGTTTATATGTATCCAAAACCGGAAATAGCGGGGCGGCCATTTTATTGTAGCCCGCTATATATTATGGGCCAGGCTAATATTGTAAGCAAAGTGGCGTCAGATGTCATTCGTATTGGCTGCATATCTGCTAATATATCCAAATACAGAAAAATAAGAATGCCAGCAAAGTGACATTACTCAACAGAACACACTGCTGAATAAAGAACGTTTTAATAAAACCATTAGACGATAAGTAACTGACTATAGGATAATAGGGCATCACCCTAGTAATGGGTAAATATATTCCAAGCCAGTACTCCTCGCATACATCCAAAATAAAATATGTTATGACATATATAGAATGTGTATATACAAATCCATATTACGGTATGTATATAACATATACATAAAAATGCATAAGATAAAATGCACGAATAAAAGGTTAAAATACAGGAATAAATATTAAAATAAAGAGATAAGAGGGTAGTAAACCCAAACTATGGTGAACGAACACCTGGTTTAACGTAATTACAACAATAGCTGCATAGCTTAATGATGTGAATCAATGCAATCCCATAATTAATAGAAATATAAATAAAAATAGACAAAGCTAATTCATAATGTGACCAAGGTAATTAAAAATGACTATATGATATCAGGATCAGAAATTGCTGAGGAAGCAGTTGAGGTCGAATTCAACATTCATTCCTCCTGGTACAAGTGTACGCAAACAGTGAATCCATTTTGATTCACTTTGGCTAATCATTCTAATCTTATGGCTCCCCCTCCAAGATGGATTGTATTTTTCGATCCCCCAAAATTGCAATTGGGTCGGGTCTCTATTATGTATCTGATCGAAATGCCTTGAGACATTGTGCTTCGGGAAACCTTTTATTATATTTTCGACATGCTCTTTAATTCTGACTTTCAGAGCTCTCTTTGTCCTTCCCACATATTGGAGGTTGCAACTACATTGTAGCACATATACGACACCCTCGGTATGGCACCCAATAAAGTCTTTAATAACATGAGTCTCGCCCGTATTTGTTGCTACAAATTCTGTTTTTTTCCTCTGAAATCTATGTGACTTGCGGCATGCATAGCACCCCTTGCATGGGTAAAAACCTTTCCCAGAAAAGAAGGTATATCCAGGTTTCGGTGGGGGTTCGACTACTGTTTTCACAACTAGATTTCTCAGAGTAGGTGCTCTCTTATACAGAATCCTTGGTTTGTCAGGGAGGATTTGTTTCAAGTCTTTATCATTTTTCAAGATGTGCCAGTGTCTCTTTATCAGCTTGGCAACATCCTTATGTTGAGAGTTGTAATTCAAAATAAGACCCGGTGCTGCTTGTTGATAGGTGGATTTTTCTTTTTCTTTATTCTCTAACATCGTTTTTCTATCCATTCTTCCCACAGTATCTATTTGATTTTTTATCCAAGATTCCTCATAGCCTTTTTCTCTGAACCTTGAACCAATAATCTCTGCTTGTACTCTATAGTCACTCTCTCTGGAACAGTTTCTCCTCATTCTTACCAGTTGTCCCCTAGGGATATTAAAAAGCCATGGTTTAAAATGGCAACTGTCCATCGAGAGATAACTATTCGTATCAACATTCTTGAAGTGTGTTTTGGTTATTATCTTATCCTTTTCTACACTAATAGTTAGATCTAAAAAGTCAATAGATTTCTCATCAATCTTCCATACCAGGGTAATGTTCTTATCATTCCTATTGAGTGATTCTAGGAAGTTTTCCAGGCTTTCACGACTGCCAGTCCACAGAATGATAATATCATCTATATATCTCTTATAGAGTGATAGTTCAGTGGGGGTATTTTCATAAATGGCTGTTTCCTCCCATAGTGCCATAAAAGCATTTGCCACACTGGGTGCAAATTTTGCCCCCATGGCTATACCGATAGCCTGTTTAAAATATGTCTGATCGTACCAGAAATAGTTACACTTGAGGCAGAAATCAAGACATTTGATGAGAAATTTCCTCTGTTTACAGATAAGGTTGCTATATTTGCGTAGAAGCCATTTTGTGGCCAAACAGGCATCGTGATGTTGCACAATAGTATACAATGAAGATACGTCTGCTGTTGCAAGTAGTGTTCTCCCTTCACATACGGGCACTGTGTCCAAGAGTTGCAGAATGTGTTTGGTATCTTTAAGGTAGGCTGGTGTGGTTTGAACCACAGGCTGTATAAAATAATCAATATACTGTCCCATCCTTGAGGACAGGGAGTCTATCCCATTAACTATGGGCCTCCCTGGGGGATTGTCTTTTGATTTATGAATCTTTGGGATAGTGTATATTACTGGTATTCTACATGCTTCTGGTATTAAATATTTCGATTCTTTTTTATTAAGAATTCCTTTCTTACTTCCCAGATGTACAAGTAGTCCCAACTCTTTTTTTATATTTCACGGTCGGGTTACCAAGTAATTTAATATAGGTGTTTCCATCCTGCAGCTGTCTATTCAATTCATTATGATACTGTTCTTTTGATTGTATCACAACCGATCCTCCCTTATCCGCGGGGCGGATGACAATATCTTTCCTTTGTGTTAGCAGTTTAATGCCCTTCTTTATATGTATCGGGTCGTTCCTCTTTTTCAGTTTCAGAGACTCCAGGTCTTGTAAAACTAGCCGTTTGAAGACTTCAATATGTTGGTTCTTGGTAAGTTGTGGGTTATAGACTGAGTTGTTTCTCAAAGTACTATGTAAGGGTGCATTGTCCTCATTGTGTGGGGCATTCCGAGGGATGAAGGAATTATTCAGAATAGCTTTTTTGATAGTGAGTTTTCTCACATACTTCTGTATTCCAATGTATGTTTCAAATTTGTTTAGATTTTTTGTAGGGGCATGTTTCAAACCTTTATCCAAAACTGACAGTTCTTCTGCAGTAATGGATTTCCCACTAAGGTTTACAACATTTTCTCCAACTACTCTCTTTTGCGCTTGGACTCTCTTTCCCGCTCTATTGCCTCTCTTTGTTCGGGACTTAGCCTGTTTTCTTGAGGTCTTCTTGGAGAATTGTACGGGTCTTGTCTTCGAGGAGAATAATCTCTCCTCTCCCGATCTAAAAAAGCCCTTTGTGCATTATAGTCATATTGGCTCTGATAAGGTCGTTGGTCATAATACGATTCTTGGTGGTTCCTAATGGGTTCAAATCTATTATAGGTATGTATGGGAGTTCTATCATATCCTCCATGATAGTCATAATGTTGTGGTGGTCCTCTATAATCTCTTTGATTGGTTTGATTATTTTGCCCATTGTTCTGGGGTTTCTTAAATGGTTTTTTAAAAGGTTTCTTCCCTGTTTTCTTTGGTGTACGTTGTCCCTGATTCCCATTATACGGCTGATCATAATAAGGTCTGCCATAATGGGGGGGTTCATAGTACGGTCTGTTAACCTCAGGTTGAACATCCCTTTCTTCTATTCTGGATTCAGCACGACTAGCTATAAGTGTTGGATCAAGTATCCTCACTTCTCTCTCTGGTGTTGAGTATGTCGAGTTAGGCTGTGTTTGTTCGACCTTCTGTTGCCACTTGAACACAAGGTCTGACTTATAGTCACCGACATCACGTTGGTACTTTTTCATCTTCCGTTGTTGCACTTCTTGATCCTTAGCCATAAGATCTTTATTCAATTGTGTAGCTAGTTTTTTGAAATCCTCTGAGTCTTTCTGTGGTTCTATTTTGGATTTCAACTCCTCAATCTGTTTATCTAAACTCCGTACTTTTCGTTGCTTGCGTTTCAACAGAAACTTCAAGCCTTCCACACTTCTACTATTAAAGAATTCGAACCATTCGTCCATAGATTCCTTGTCAATCAGACCATCATTTGGGGGGAGTTCCCATCTGAGTCGCCGGGGGACAATATTTTCTCTTATATATCTGTCAAAGGTGTTAATGTCCCACCAAAGACTGACCTTTTTCTCCATATGGTGACCTAGCTTCCTAACTAAGCTTTCAAGGTCCATATTACGTGTTCTGTTCTGAGGGTTAAATACATCATCAAGGTTCACTTTTCTATTTTCAACAAATGAAAAGACATCCATAGTGGCAGCACAGGTGAATATGTAAATAAATAGTAACAAAATCAGAAAAGAGCCTCCGCGCTACTGTAGACTCCTAAATAGTAATAACCCAAAACAAATACGGTGCTGCAAAACCTAATAGTGTTTACAATACACAAATCAAAAATCATATATATAGGGGTTCTGCGCGAACCAACACAGTGATAAAAAGGTAAAATAATCTAGACATATAAATATATATATATAGTGAATGTGAACAAAGAAGGTGGGATAATGAGTGCTCACACTTTCCAAAATCAAATATGTGTAAGTGTATCCTCAAAAAGAATAAAATAATCAAATATATTAATTGAATAAATTGAGTGATTAAATAATTTGAGCAAACAGTCCAAAAAAGTGCGGTGATAAAATATAATATAAAAAATGGAACGTATGGAATATAAAAAATATGGTGAAAAAATAAATGAGAAAAGTGAATAGGAAGTGTCCCAATAATGGTGTGCCAAGCTGTCAAATGGTAGCCGCAGTGTAGCTGGATATCCACTAAACGGGTTGTTGACAGATGTATAATTCACTCCCTCACCAGGCTCCCAGAACTCTTACCTCAAACCATAAATAAATGTGCATCCAAAAGATATTGAATCAGCATAGAGATCTTTTCTCTTGTTAGTATCAGCTGGAACGTCTCCTTGGCCACTTCCTAATACAGCTCCAGTACAGGGAAAAGAAAGGAACACAAGGGCTCCAATAGTGTAATATTGTAAGACTCAGGGGGAATTTATTAAAGAAAAACCTGTGCTTACATCAAAACTTAAAAACGAGTGCAGTGAATAAACATACGAGCGGCGTCTTCAGCGCCGACTTACGTCACTCCAGGTGTACGCTCTGACCAATCCCTACGCGTTACGACACGGGATCACGTGTCTTCATCTGGGGAACCTGATTGGTAGGACGGCTAATGTTTATATGTATCCAAAACCGGAAATAGCGGGGCGGCCATTTTATTGTAGCCCGCTATATATTATGGGCCAGGCTAATATTGTAAGCAAAGTGGCGTCAGATGTCATTCGTATTGGCTGCATATCTGCTAATATATCCAAATACAGAAAAATAAGAATGCCAGCAAAGTGACATTACTCAACAGAACACACTGCTGAATAAAGAACGTTTTAATAAAACCATTAGACGATAAGTAACTGACTATAGGATAATAGGGCATCACCCTAGTAATGGGTAAATATATTCCAAGCCAGTACTCCTCGCATACATCCAAAATAAAATATGTTATGACATATATAGAATGTGTATATACAAATCCATATTACGGTATGTATATAACATATACATAAAAATGCATAAGATAAAATGCACGAATAAAAGGTTAAAATACAGGAATAAATATTAAAATAAAGAGATAAGAGGGTAGTAAACCCAAACTATGGTGAACGAACACCTGGTTTAACGTAATTACAACAATAGCTGCATAGCTTAATGATGTGAATCAATGCAATCCCATAATTAATAGAAATATAAATAAAAATAGACAAAGCTAATTCATAATGTGACCAAGGTAATTAAAAATGACTATATGATATCAGGATCAGAAATTGCTGAGGAAGCAGTTGAGGTCGAATTCAACATTCATTCCTCCTGGTACAAGTGTACGCAAACAGTGAGCAGATATGCAGCCAATACGAATGACATCTGACGCCACTTTGCTTACAATATTAGCCTGGCCCATAATATATAGCGGGCTACAATAAAATGGCCGCCCCGCTATTTCCGGTTTTGGATACATATAAACATTAGCCGTCCTACCAATCAGGTTCCCCAGATGAAGACACGTGATCCCGTGTCGTAACGCGTAGGGATTGGTCAGAGCGTACACCTGGAGTGACGTAAGTCGGCGCTGAAGACGCCGCTCGTATGTTTATTCACTGCACTCGTTTTTAAGTTTTGATGTAAGCACAGGTTTTTCTTTAATAAATTCCCCCTGAGTCTTACAATATTACACTATTGGAGCCCTTGTGTTCCTTTCTTTTCCCTGTACTGGAGCTGTATTAGGAAGTGGCCAAGGAGACGTTCCAGCTGATACTAACAAGAGAAAAGATCTCTATGCTGATTCAATATCTTTTGGATGCACATTTATTTATGGTTTGAGGTAAGAGTTCTGGGAGCCTGGTGAGGGAGTGAATTATACATCTGTCAACAACCCGTTTAGTGGATATCCAGCTACACTGCGGCTACCATTTGACAGCTTGGCACACCATTATTGGGACACTTCCTATTCACTTTTCTCATTTATTTTTTCACCATATTTTTTATATTCCATACGTTCCATTTTTTATATTATATTTTATCACCGCACTTTTTTGGACTGTTTGCTCAAATTATTTAATCACTCAATTTATTCAATTAATATATTTGATTATTTTATTCTTTTTGAGGATACACTTACACATATTTGATTTTGGAAAGTGTGAGCACTCATTATCCCACCTTCTTTGTTCACATTCACTATATATATATATTTATATGTCTAGATTATTTTACCTTTTTATCACTGTGTTGGTTCGCGCAGAACCCCTATATATATAATAAATTATAATCACTTGCAGAATTGTGCGATAGCGATTTGTTGGGAAATTCGTCATAAAAAAAAAAAAATAATGACAGCAACAATTCTGCAACTGAGCAAATTTCAGTGATTTTGATTTGATTACATTATTGAATAATTTTTATTATAATTATATTATTATTTGTTATTATTTATAATTATTTATTATATTATAATTTATAATTTTGTTTTTAAAAAAATGTCATACCTGGGATGCCTATTAGAATCTTGTTTGGTCAGATTTAAGTGAGTTATTTCTAAAAATTACAGACCTACAATATAAAACGCCAAATTTCCTTGCAAATAATGGTACCGCTTTTAGCATGTTTTTTCTGACAATCATACCGCCAGGGAGGTTAAATAGTCCCTAAAACATATCAATAGCTCCCCAATCGTTCCATAAATCATTGAAAACACTTGCCTTATATCCTCCAGCTCATTTTGTGGCCGTATCCATCATATGTGTGGGCATGTGAAGCCCAGTTCCATTTTTCTTCCTGGTTCAGGAAGAGGTGCATGCTTTTTTTTTTTTTTTTTAAAGGCACAGTAATGCCCAGAGACTCCTGGGAAATGAGTGTCATCATTCCCCAGGAGGCAACGGTGTCTTAGGACAGGAAGTTGAATGACCTAGGACCAGGAACTAGGCAGATTATGAAATCTGCCTGGTAACAGCCAGATAGAAGGAAGTACAACAATTTTTTTTTATTTTTTTACATTAAAGGCAAGCTGTTAATAGTTCATTTTTAGGGTGGAACTCCGCTTTAAGCGTGTTTTGCCCACACAGGATGCACAGGTGTTCCTTCCAGTGATATATGAACACTCTGCACACTGCTATACTCTTTCAAGCAAACTTTGCAGTAAAAAAATATGGATATTTAGTTCACACATATTGCATGTTTAATCTGACCAGCTGTGTCAAAATAATACCTCTTTAACCAGTCCTACTCTGCTTTGCCACTGCAAATGCTACTGTGGACACACCGCCAACCTGGGCACGCAGACACAAAATGGGAAAGGGCTACATGGTTTAGGTCTGGCCACTGACCTTCAATTCAATGTAAACAAGATATACCTGTGCTCAGATCCCAATAGCTTGCTGTCTCAACTGGCTTCTGTCGAACGGGCATTTTGAAAACCCAGGCCATGTCACCATCTATTATACCTGGAAATCTCGTTTTGCCTGGTGTAAATGCATTCAAATTAGTCCCAGAAACTGCTGTCTCACATTTTGGACTACCTGCAAATGGCTCTTGTCTAAAATGTAAATTTATTTCAATGGACAGAATTAGGGTTGTCCTGATACCGTGTATTTGCGCAAGTACTTGTACTCGCACAAAAGCTCCCGATGCCTTATCCGATACCTGGGCAGAGGCTGCGTGCAACCGTGAGTTAGTGGGCGAGTCCTCACCTGCAGTGGAACTAGCTAAGTAAGCTGGCAGGGGTGCATCAGGATCAGTGACCGGAGCAGTCGCATTCAGTCACCAACAGCGGTTGAACATCCCGATGTCCATCTTGGTACACCCTGCACTTGGCTGCAGTAAGCCGTATAGTTCGGGCTGGGTGTGACAAGATGTCTGCTGCTGCTTACTGTGGCTGGGTGCAGGGTGTACCAAGATGGGTGTCACAACATAGCATTTCAAAATCCTTTCCTCGTGTTCTTTTATTGCTGCATTTCAGTGCCCATAAGTGCTAGCCATCAGTCAGTGCCACCTATCTGTGCCCGTCATTCAAACTGTCACATGACATTAAAAAAAAGTATCAGTAACTGGTATTAACGAGTAGTTTGGGGGGTAGTATCAGTACTAGTACTCGGTCTTAAGTGTTATCGGGACAACCCTAACCAGAATAAATTATTATTCTGGCCAATGAAATTCATTAACGTCCAAGTACTTGACTCCTGTAAACGCGTTGCACACTTTAACAAGCGTCAAGCGGTTTTTCAAAATGCTGCAGCCAGGACAGACTCCACCCCCTCCCATACCCAAATCGGCTTCAATCGAGTCTCGGATCTAGTATGACATGACATAACTTCCGGTTTGCAGAAGACTTAAAGGCGTTGAATTTTAAAAAAATGACAGGTTTCAAAACTGGCTAACTTGGCGTTTTCAATGCTTTTAACCACCTCAATACTGGGCACTTCCTGCCCAAGCCATTTTTCAGCTTTCAGCGCTGTCACATTTTGAATGACAATTGCACGGTCATGCAACACTGTACCCAAATTAAATTTTCATATTTTTTTCCCCCACAAATAGAGCTTTATTTTGGTGGTATTTGATCACCTCTGCAATTTTTATTTCTTGTTCTATAAACAGAAAGAGGGACAAGAGGAGTTGGCTATTGCAGGGAGGAGCCGAGAGAGCCGCCGTGGGACCGCAGAACAGGAGGATTGTGGCCACTCTGTGCAAAACAAACTGCACGGTGGTGGTAAGTATGACATGTTTTGTTACTTAATTTTTTTTTTCTAACCTTTACAACCACTTTAAAGCGGGAGTTCACCCAATTCGTTTTTTTTTTCTATTTTCCCCTTAGCTTCATGCTCGTTTTGTCTAGGGGAATCGGCTATTTGTTTTAAAATATGATCCGTACTTACCCGTTTTCGAGATGCATCTTCTCCGTCGCTTCCGGGTATGGGTCTTCGGGAGCGGGCGTTCCTTCTTGATTGACAGTCTTCCGAGAGGCTTCCGACGGTCGCATCCATCGCGTCACTCGTAGCCGAAAGAAGCCGAACGTCGGTGCGGCTCTATACTGCACCTGCGCACCGATGTTCGGCTTCTTTCGGAAAATCGTGACGCGATGGATGCGACCGTCTGACAGTCTTCCGAGAGGCTTCCATCAAGAAGGAACGCCCAGTCCCGCAGCCCATACCCGGAAGCGGCGGAGAAGATGCATCTCGTAAACGGGTAAGTACGGATCATATTTTAAAACAAATAGCCGATTCCCCTAGACAAAACGAGCATGAAGCTAAGGAGAAAATGTGTTCGCTATGGGTGAACCTCCGCTTTAAGTGCAAAGGAGGGATTTGGGTTCTTATAGACCCCAGATCCCCCAATAAAGAGTACCCACTTTTTGCTGTCACAAGGTATGTTTACATTCCTTCTGACTGCAATAAAAGTGATCAGATTTTTTTTTAAAGCGACAGTGAAAAAAATTAATAATTTAAAGCGCCCCATCCCTTCCGTGCAGAAGTGAATGCATACGTAAGTCGTGACTGCAAATGTAAACCGTGTTCAAACCACACATGTGAGGTATCGCCACAATCGTTGGAGAGAGAGCAATATTTCTAGCACAAGACCTCCTCTGTAACTCTATACTGGCAACTCTTAGAAAATAATAAAAAAAATTTAAGTACTGTAGTTTGTCGCTATTCCACAATAGCAATGTGAGCAATTTTAAAGCACGGGGGCAGTATGTAATTTAGAGGGGGGGGGGCGGGCCTGTGCAATGTAAAGGGGTCTAGAGGTGTGGGGGCTGTATAATGTAAAGGGGTCCAGATTATTATTTTTTAAAATCTTTTATTTCAAGAGATATGACTCCATGAAACGCACCATCGTCAAGTACATGGAATAGGGGAAGTCAAAAAACAAACAAAAAAAAAACACAGGCCTCAGATGAGGTGAGCCAACATGGCCAGCTAAACAGTGATTCAAGGTACAGGTATATGTGAGGTGACAAACAAACTTGCCTACCAGTCTTAATGGAATAAAGGTAACCTTGTGTAGTATCTGAACGAGTATAATTGTAAGCCTCTGCTTCTAAGTAATTGGGTAACTACCCCCTCAGGTTTTATCATGTCACCATGTGTGCCTCTGTGGTACCCGCCTCAAATTTTCAACTATAATAAAACAGATATAGCATATAGCTATAGGGAGACTACAGAAGAAGGGAATAAAAAGAGGAAGGAAAGAAAATAAGAAAAGGGTTATGGGGGGGAATGGGAGGAGGGGACGGGAGTGAATACGCACCCCTTTGGGCCTAAACCCAAACAGGGGAGGTCGGTGGATCTCCGCAGCGAGTCGCTGTGTGGCCATATTGAGTAAGATTAGTCTTCAATGTCGCCTTTATAAAGGACCGGTCCCTCTTCCGAAAAGATAAATACATTCCTAAGTGCCCATGTCTTGGGGTATCGTTCACGTTGCTGGCGTTCTGTGAGGATGAGGTCCTCCATTCTGTTTTTTTTCACCGACTTTTTTGAGCCACATGCCTGTGGATGGAGACTGTGTGGATTTGCAGCATAAGGGGATACACGCCTTGGCTGCATCAAAGAGATGGCGTCGGATGGATTTTTTATAAGTTTTGCACGGAATGCTGGTGACGTGAAGCAAGAGGAAGGCCGGGTCGTTCGGGATAGGACATTCTGTGAACTTTTCAGCTACCTGCTGGATTGTCTTCCAGAACTATTCTAATTTTGGACAGGACCAGAATATGTGGAGAATTGTTCCACTGTCTTCCTGGCATCTCCAGCAGCGGTCCGAGGAGGAGGGGTAGATCTTCTGCAGTTTTGCAGGGGTGTTGTACCATCCGGTGACAATTTTAAAATTTGTCTCCTTTATCTTGGTACATATGGAGGACTTATACGTGAAATGGAGAATGTTTTACTGCTGATGTGGGGAAAGCTTATACTTGATATTGGTCTCCCATGCACTAAGGCATTGTTAGATGGTGGTAGTCAGGTGGCGCGACCAGTAGTGGTAAGTTGCCGCTAGTGTATGAGGCATGATGCTGTCCTCTGAGCAGTAGGTCTCAAATGTGGTAGGGGTTTGGCAATATGTGTCTGGAGGGGGTAAAGTCCAGAAGAAATAGACCACTGGAGAGCCCTCCAATTGATCCATCTGGTATGGACCCGCTGGGTTATGAGTTCGGCGAGGGCTGGCCATTTACTGTGGGTGAGAAAGTGGGAGTCCTGAAAGCGGCCACCGCATCTCAGGGAGTGAAAGATCGGGTACTGGACCCCTGGGGGAAACTAAGGGTTTCCCAATATCGGATAGAGCGGAGAATGAGTTGATGTAAGAGGGACGAGCAAATCTGCATAGTCAGACCCACTAGCGGATGATTCTTTACGTCGCTTGGCAGTGACGGGTAGCACCAAGGTGCCCTATTTAGTGGGATATTGCTTTGAGACTGTTCCAAACGTGGCCACAGTTTGGTTGCTTGATGACGACACCAGTCAATAAGTCTAGTGAGATACGTTGCTTGTTGGTATTTTCCTAAGTCGTGCACCACTATTCCCCCATAAGGTTTGGGTAGTGAAAGTTGTCGTCTGTTCAATCTTGGATGTTTGTGTGCCTAGATAAAGTCAGAACATTTTCCCGATCTGGTCAAAATAATTAGTGGGAATATGGATCGGCAGAGCCTGAAGAAGGTACAAGAACTTTGGGAGAAAAAGGACAGAAGGTGTTTTTCAGATTCGGTATTTACAAGACTAAAACAGTTTTTTTTTTTGCTAGAAAATTACTTAAAACCCCCAAACATTATATATATATATATATATATATATATATATATATATATATATATATATATATATATATAATATTTTTTTTTTTTTTTTTTTTTCTAACACCCTAGAGAATGAAATGACGGTCATCGCAATACATTTTGTAACACCGTATTTGCGCAGCGGTCTTACAAGTGCACTTTTTTTTGGAACAAATTAACTTTTTTAAATAAAAAAATAAGACAACAATAAATTTGGCCCAATTTTTTTATATATTGTGAAAGATAATGTTATGCCGAGTAAAATGATACCCAACATGTCACGCTTTAAAATTGCGCCCGCTCGTGGCATGGCGTCAAACTTTTACCCTTAAAAATCTCGATAGGCGACGTTTAAAAAATTCTATAGGTTGCATTTTTTGAGCTACATAGTAGCTCTAGGGCTATAATTATTGCTCTCGCTCTAACGATCGTGGCGATACCTCACTTGTGTGGTTTGAATACCGTTTTCATATGCGTTCGCTTCTGCGCGCGAGCTCGTCGGGACGGGGCGCTTTAAAAAAAAATTTTTTTTTGTTTTCTTATTTATTTTTATTGATTTTATTATTTTTTTACACTGAAATAAAAAAAAAATATTATCACTTTTATTCCTATTACAAGGAATGTAAACATCCCTTGTAATAGAAAAAAGCATGACAGGTCCTCTTAAATATGAGATCTGGGGTCAAAAAGACCTCAGATCTCATATTTAGACTTAAAAGCAAAAAAAAATAAAAAAAATTGTCATTTAAAAAAATGACAACAAAAAAATTGTCTCTTTAACAGGCTGGGCGGGACTGACGTTTTGACGTCGCTTCCGCCCAGCAGAGCTATGAGGACGGGTGGGGGCCATCTTGCCCTCACTCAAGTCCTCACACACGAGTTGGCAGCATCCGATCTCCGCTGCTACCGACGGCTCCGGTAAGCGGCGTAGGGCGCAGAAGAGCGGCGGGAGGGGGGGCCCCTCTCCCGCCACCGATAACGGCGATCTTGCGGCGAATCCGCCGCGGAGACCGCCGTTATCGTTTACACGGCCGCCCACTGTAAAGATGGATACCTCAGTTGTGGCAGCAGCTGCTGCCGTTACTGAGATATCCATCTTTAAAAACAGGACGTATATATACAGTGGGCGGGCGTTAAGTGGTTAAGGATGTTGCACCTGCCGAACCACGAGTGGAATCCTGCGTGCCACTTGGTTAGTAGGGGTTCAGATTATTATCTTCATTTATTAGCAGGTGAATGCGGCCCTCCATGCATTCGCATACATTGAATCCGGCCTTGAAGTGGAAGAAGGTGCCTGACCCCTGCCTTAAAGCTACTAATTCCTTTAGAATAATACATGTTGTTCTCTTCTTGGAAGTTTGCAAGGGGCACACTCCTTCAAAATCCACCATTGTCTGGTGGATAAGGAACTTGGTTGCAGGAGCTTACACTCTTCAGTCTCGTACAGTGGCACTCTGAACTTGGGTCTTTGTATTCATTGCTTGAGGATGTCCAGTGGTGTGTGAATGTTGCTTCTGTATTGTATCAATAAGATAAAAGGTATTTTCACTTGCCTGTCCTTTCCATATCTTGGAGTACAGTACAGGACACCCTCCCTTCTTTTCCTTGTTTTGCAGTTCTTGCTACAAAACTTAAGATTCATGAAGTTGTGTGGGGCTATAAGGTAAATCGCAACAATGGGGCACAGGCAGCAAAAAGAAACGGAGTGTGGTTATACAAGCATTAAACAATATTCCCCTTTTATACCCCATATATATATATATATATATATATATATATATATATATATATATATATATATATATATATATATATATATATATATCTCTATCTATATATATTTTTTTTTTTTTATACATAAGGTACATGCCCTCCACTATGCAGAGGCATTATACAACCAATCTCAGAGCTTTCAAAGATAACTGTGAGAGTGCGTGAAATCACTGTGTTTAGCTTGGAATACACTGCAAATTTGCACAGAAGGCGATTATATTTTTACATGTGAACTGAGACACAGCACTTTTTTTTTTTTAGCACAATTTGAGATATTAAGATGCACATGTTATGAATTGACACAAGCAAAAAGAATTTTGATATTTGTATGGTTTTAGAAAGCACTTCTCGCATGAATACAAAAGTCGATTGTGCGTCCACGGAGAGGTAGATTTAGACACATGTTAGAGTAGAAAAATAGATTTACTGGCATTAGCAATAGGCGAAAATAAAGGAAAAATACCCCCAAAAAAACTAATGCAGTCATCTGAAGTTGCAATACATTTTTTTTTTTTTTTAAGCTTGGCTTTAATACCACTTTAAGAATAAGAAGGTTGTTTAGTGTATTCTTGTATAGGATATTTCTGTTTTTCCAACCACTAAAGTGATGTGAACAAATGTATGCACATTTAACATATATTTTGTTGTTTGTAGAGGAAAAGAGCTACAGATAAGATACATGCATGCTTCCCAGATGATGCCAGTACCAGTACAAATAAATCCACTGGAGAAGGGGTAATGAAGCCGTCATCGCTCAACAAAGCATGGATGAAATGTGGCGAGGGATTTCATAAGTGTCCAGGAGAAAAGGTAGCTTTTTCAAGAATGACTGCAAAAAAAATGGATGCTTGTAAGCTGACACCATAGAATAAATATTTTTTAGGCTTGCATTCCTATATGTTAATGATTCAGAAGACAGAATCTGATCTGATATGATCTGATCATCTCCTTTTAAAATATTTGTTTCCTGTGTTATGCTGGCTGGCTACGGCATTTTGAAACCCCCAACCTGGAATAACTACAGTACACAGATTAACATTGTCAGAAGAACTTCTCTGCAAACTTGTAACATGTCGATGATGGCAAGGAAACATTATCACAATTGGGTAATCGCAACCGCAGTCTTCAAGTTTCTTTCCATATAGGTTTAGTTTAGGAACCACTAACTGCATTTTTACCTCGCAAGAAAAATGTTTCCCTTTAAATCCTATGGGACTCTTCATATCACTGCGTCACAGGTGGATTTTTTTTTTTTTCAAAAGTCCTGCATGCTGCAGAACTAAGGGTGTTGAATATATAAATGCAGCATTGGTGCATCGCGATTCAGACTTTCACAATGCTGCAAGTCGGCCGAATCGAAGATGTCATTGGTCGCTCCGTGTGGTGCTTTGCCTCTCCGGGAGAAACAGGCAGAGCATGCATGGTGTATAAAGCCCCCACCCCTTAACTGAAGCAGAAAGTCAGCTGATGAGCTGACAGCCAGTACAGTGCAGGGGGAGGAGCTCAAGGAAACCCAACATCAGCAGAGGCTTCAGTGGAGGCATTGGAAGTGGAAATCGCACTGAGCAGCATGGAGGAGGGGTAATTGACTGACACTGAGAGCAGTGAGTGCCAGTGTCACTGATCCCATCCATGCCTCTACCTGATCCCATCCATGCCTCGGCCTCTCCCTCTGACCCAAGCCACCCCTCCCTCTGCCACTGGAGAAAAATGTTGTTTTTTCTGACTACTTGAATTTTGGATAAAAAGTTTTTAACCATGCGCACTTGAGCAGTAATCGTGATGCATCACAGAATCAAATCAAATTGTGGACAGGATAAACGCAATAGAATTGTGAGACCAGTGAAGAAGCGAACCTCTACCAAAAACGCAGCTTCCTATTGAAATGAATGGAAATTGCGGTAAAAAACACAACAGAGATTTGGGTTTTTGGTGCATTTTTGAGTCATGTCCATTTTTCACAGATGCAGAAAACCCAAAAACTAACCTGAAACGCATCTGAACCGCAGCAAAATTGTGGTAATAACGAGTTTTGCTACAGAGCAGTGTGAAAGGGCCCTGGTAGCACCGATGCCTCCTGCCCCTTTTTTTTTTTTTTTTTTTTTTACAAATTTGGTGTTTTTATTTGAAAAAATAAAAGGCATACAGAACGCATAAGCATACATCACACACAGGTGAGATAAGGGGAATACAGGAGTCAGCGTATATACTAAACAATGAACATACATTGCAAATGGCATCCCAAGCGCAACAAGTAAACATAAAAAAGAAAAAGAGAAACAAACAACAAAAAAGAAAAACACAGAAGCCCATGTGGGCCAAAGGGTCAAGCAGACAATCGGCCATTATTTACGGGTGGGCATAGGGGGAGGGGCCCCCAGGCTCAGTCAGACAGGGCATTACAGGTAGTGGCACTCTCAACCCAATCATCCCACACCTTGTTGTATTTGGCCGGGCAACCCCTGTGGGCATAGATCTCCCTTTTATACGGTAAGATAGAATTAACCGCAACAATCCACTCCTGGATAGACGGGGGCAAGGCTCGGCCTCCTGCCCCTTTTTTTAAGGTTTCAGAAGCTGAGATGAGAGGTGGGCATTTCGGTCATGTGACCACGGGAAGTAGCAATCGGGAGCTTTCTGTTATCTGTTGGTAACTGTGCTCATGGTGTACACTCTCGACACAGCATTATTTACATTTTCGTTGAGGTCCACCCACCAAGTGGCCACTTATATGCGTACGGCTGGTGTAAAGGGGCTAAAGTGGAAATAAAACCCAACAACAGAAAATATATTGCAGCTTACCAGTCAATCTAGGTAGTAATTGGATGCACCAGTAGATATTTGGACTTAATTTAAAAAAAATGTAAAGCTGAGCTCCAGCTAACATTACGTTGCATAAAAAAAAAAAAAATCTAGGATAAAGGTTTTTCATGGATAAAAACTGACCATTGTAAGCACCCCTGTCAGTGGTAAATAACACTCTCTAATTGCTACTTTGCTAGACAGCTTTACTGGCAGGATCACAAGGTGAAATTAAAGGGGTTGTAAAGGAAAACATTTTTTTTTTTACCTTATTGCAGTCCTCCATGTACCTCATCCTTCGATTTTGCTTTTAAAAGTCCTTATTTCTTCTGAGAAATCCTCACTTCCTGTTCTTCTGTCTGTAACTACACGCAGTAATGCAAGGCTTTCTCCCTGGTGTGGAGAAAGCCTCTTGAGGGGGCGAGCAGGAGGGGTCAGGACACTCTCTACTTTGCAGATAGAGAAAGGAGCTGTGTGTTAGTGGGCGTCCTGACCCTCCTGCTCGCCCCATCCCCCCTCAAGAGGCTTTCTCCACACCATGGAGAAAGCCTTGCATTACTACGTGTAGTTAGAAGAACAGGAAGTGAGATTTTCTCAGAAGAAATAAGGACATTTTAAAAGCAAAATCGAAGGATGAGGTAAGTGAAGGAGGACTGCACTAAGGTAAAGGAAGCCATTTCCTTTACAACCCCTTTAAAGGAGAAGTCTTTTTAGAATGTTTTGCACTCCTGTGACCCGTTTTCAACAGAGAGTGGTCTGAATTCCGCTCTCCACTGACGTCACTGCCATCAGTCGGGGCAGCGTGTCATCACGACTTCCAAGTCGGGATCCGCCAGCTGCTCTGATTGATGGCAGTCTCAGCGAGTCGCTGAGACAGCCTCTCCCCGCCCCTCCACTGCTCGGCACGCCAATGAGCGTGGAGAAGAGGAGAGAAGAGACGGCTTTCCAATCAGGGATCTGTGAGAACTGAGCCATTGGCGATGTTCGGTGGCTCGGTTCTCGGTGCAGGGAGAATCTGTAAGTATGAATCAAAATGTATTTTTTATTTTTTTTAATCCATACTTCTTTTAAAGGAGGGGGGGGGGGTTAAAGAGAAAATTAGTGTAGCCACCACATCTAAGAATTGACAAGCTGTAATACATTTTTGTTTCTGGGTATAATATCTCTTTAAATCTTGTCCATGTGACTGTAATTAAATCGACGTGTATATTTATGCTATGGGTGTAGTCATTTTAGGGAAGACAAACACAATAAATAGTACAGAGATGATTACTGTACAGCATTAATTTACAAGTTGCTTTTTGTGAGTTGTAATGCCAATCAAGTGTAATTCAATGGTAAACCATAGTCCGGATAGTTTAAAGCCTTAAGGTTTTTTACCTTCAGGCTCACCATCCCCACCCTTTAAACTTACCTGACCCCGATCTTGATCCAGCACAAGGGCAGTGGATCTTGTTGCCGTCTCACTCCTCACTTCCCTCCCCACCAAACTGGGCAGATTGATGGCACTGGGAAGCCATTGGCTTACGCTGCTGTCAATCAATTTCTGTGACAAGGGAGTTTGGGGCGGGACCGAGCCTCACCGTCTGGTGACAGACCCAACTAGGACAGGGGCTTTTGGAGGGGACTGCAGGGTAGCCTACCGACTATGGGATGGCATTTTTGACAGGGCTCTATTCTTGGGAGGTGTGTGCCTAGGGGACACTTGTAGTGGTCTTGCTTTAGATTCAAGTCTATATCTCCCCAAAACACACAGGCCCAGATTCACGTAGATGGGCGCAAACTTGTGCGGGCGTAACGTATCTCATTTACGTTACGCCGCCGCAAGTTTTTCAGGCAAGTGCTTTATTCACAAAGCACTTGCCTGTAAAGTTGAGGCGGCGTAGCGTAAATCACCCGGCGGAATTCAAATTCGGCGGGTAGGGGGCGTGTTTCATTTAAATGAAGCGCGTCCCCGCGCCGAACGAACTGCGCATGCACCGTTCCTAAATTATCCCAGCGTGCATTGCTCTAAATGATGTCGCATGGATGTCATTTGGTTTTCACGTGGACGTAAATTACGTCCAGCACCATTCACGGACGACTTACGCAAACAACGTAATTTTATACATTTTCGACGCGGGAACGACGGCCATACTTAACATTGACTGCGCCTCATAGACCCAGAGGCAACTTTACGCCGGGAAAAGCCTAACGTAAACGTCGTAACTGCGTCGGCCACCCGTACGTTCGGGAATTCGTGTATCTAGCTAATTTGCATACTCAACGCGGATTTCGACGGAAGCGCCACCTAGCGGGCCAAACAAAAATTCAGTTAAGAGACTTACGCCTGTCGGATCTAATGGATATCTAAGCGTAACTGATTCTAAGAATCAGGCGCATAGATACGACGGCTCAACTCAGAGATGCAACGGCGTATCTGGAGATGCGCCATCGTATCTCTTTTGAGAATCTGGGCCACAGACCCTGGAACTGGAGGACTTGGATACATATATGTGGCCTCTATGCCCAAAACAGCAATGACTGTGAGACTTGGCGGATGTTAATATATTGAGCTTCAAAACAAGCTGATGGTCTCCTGCATTAATCTGTTTCTTCTGTGCTATATATTTGTTGTGAATTTTCAATAGAGTTCCAGTTTGCTTCTAAGCTAGTGTCGCCTAGTCTTGGATGTTCAGCTATAATAACCAGTTCTTGGGTCCAGACTGGAGGCTGCTATGTATATTTTGACAAAGGCATCCAAGCTGGGTCCTGGATAGTTCCTTCATAGTCTGTATCAATGGATGCAGACAGGGCAAGCTTGCACAGGTGCCCCATACAAAGCCGCTTTCTATGTGGGCGCTCTCTGAAGAGGAGGAGCCTGGAGTGCCAGCAGGGGACCCAAGAAGAGAAGGATCAGAGCTGCTTTGTGCAAAACCATTGCACAGAGCAGGTAAATATAACACATTATTATTTTAATAAAATTTAAGCTTTAATGTTACTTTAAGAACTCTGTCCACAACAAAGTGAAGGAAGATAATTTCATCTTAAGCTGTTTTTGAGCATCAATAATTATTTTTGTTGTCTTTGGTAATTTTGGTGCTTCAGTGTTCCTAACTGATTGGATTGTTGAGGTGCACTTTGGATCATGAATCGTGCAAAAGGTTGTAATGTATTGTAATTCAAAGCATAGCTTGCTATGAAGATTATTCCAAAGCAGAATTTACCATTCTCAAGTCTCATACCATAAAGCACATGCATTGTACTGATGTCCAATAGTAACTGGTCCTGAGGGCAGTTTTGCTGCCAAGTAGAGCCAGTGTGAAGCTGATTGCTTGTTTTACACAATGACTGGATAGCCTCTATTTTCGGTCTGCATCCTGATGGACAGTTGATATTTTTATGTCGTGTGTGTGTGTGTGTGTGCATATATATATATATATATATATATATATATATATATATATATATATATATATATATATATATATATATATATATATATATATATATATATATATATATATATATATATATATATATATATATATATATATATATATATATATATATATATATATATATATATATATATATATATATATATATTTGAGTTAAACATCTTTATAAAAAAAATATATATAATTTTTGTTCTTTTTCTTTTGTGCAGCAATCTAAGCCATCAGGAAGAAAATCCCAAGTTGTTCGGCACTTGGCACAGTCCTTTTTTCTCAGTGAAGGTAAGGTGCATGAATAATGTGTAATTGCACAATAGCATTTCTTGAGTTCAGTGTTGGAGGGCTGAGCTATATCGGCTATATTTGAGAACTCCTCCAGCCTTTCTCCAGTTCATATAGAGTCTATTTAGAACCTGTCACAGTTGGTGTTTGTACTGTCACCAGGGGGCTTGTAACCTCCTATCGACAGTACTTATGTAAAAGAGACAACATTTTAAGTTGCCTTTACACTTACGTGCCACGTGACGGTGTATTACCACATGAATGTTAACACACATGCTGCCTGTTAACGTGCATAATGCAGCTCATTTTGTCTTTATGCGTGGTGCACACAGATTTTTTTTTTTTCATTGAGGCTTACTGACAAGGTATGTTGGATACCATTCATAATGAATAGAAGGAGGCCACCAAGTCCCCAGGTCTTAAAGTGGAAGTAAACTTCCATCACTACATTTTTACCTATAGGTAAGCCTATAATGAGGCTTACCTATAGGTAGTATAATTATCTCCTAAACGGCACCATTTCTTCAGAGCCCTGTGCTGTTAACGTCACTCCGACGCAGAAGCTGCCGATATAGTGGCTCCAGCCAGTCACCCAGCCAGAGTCTGCGATCCCAGAAGCAAGACTGGTGAAGATGGGAGTGCCTGCAGCTCTGACCTCGGCGCTGGAAGAGTTTTGTTTTAAGGCAAGTTAATGCAATTTTATGCGATGCCCATTATGACATTACTTTGCAAAAAAAAATTCAATAACAACCTTAGACCCCATACACACTTAGGTTTTCTGCAGATTTTTGTCTTCAGATTTACCAAAGCCATATAATATGAGGTCAAACCTTAAGGCCCTGTACAGACGACCGAACATGTCTGCTGAAACAGGTCCGCGGACCAGTTTCAGCAGACATGTTCGGTCGTCTGTACAGCCGAGCGGACCGGATTCCAGCGTACATTTGCCCGCCGGGCCTTTTTCCAGCGGGCAAATATTTCCAAACTTGTTTAGAAACAGCCCGCTGAAATCCTGTCCGTCGGACATGTTCAGTCGTCTGTACAGACCTACCGTACATGTCCGAGCGGCCGCCATCCCTCGCATGCGTCGAATGACTTTGACGCATGCGTGGAAGCATTGAACTGGCAGGGCCGCGCACATCGTCGCGGCGACGGCGCAGCCTCGTCGCCGCGTATCGAGTACGCGCGGATTTCTGTATGATGGTGTGTACAGCCATCATACAGAAATCCCCGGGCAGACATGTACGCTGAAAACGGTCCGGCGGACCGTTTTCATCGTACATGTTTGCCCGTGTGTACAAGGCATAAGAGTTTCAATTTGTATGCAATTAGGCAGGCCTATGCACTACATGGTTTTGGTAAATTCCGAAGACAAAAATCTGCAGAAAATCTAATGGTGTGTAGGGAGCACTAGTTTTGTTTCTTTTTCTTAAGTCCTAACAAGTATTTTACTTGGAACCTTCACCCTTTTGATATATATATAGCATTAAGCTACTACTATATAATTAAGAATTTTGATGAATGTGTGTGTGCAGCTCTGACTCTTTAATAGGAAACACATGCAGCCTTTAAATCCCTCCTCTTCCACCATGGCCTCAGTTATTTTGTTTCCTCCGCCATGGTGGAAGCAGCATGCGGGAACCAGGGCGCTGCGTTCTCTCCAAGGTTGGAGGGGTTAGGCTTATCTTCTTAATTTTTTCATGCAGCGACCATTCCAGCCCCCCCACTTTAAGCGGGGGTGTTCCGGAGTCCCCCGTCTCTTCTGCTCACAGGAGCAAAGGACCCACAGGAGGCGCAGTGTCTATGTGCCCAGAGTCCGCGGGCATGGCTCTGGTGCCTGAGGTGGGAGGGGGGTGGTGCTGCTGTTAGTCAGCGGCATGTACCGCATGTCGGTTTTGGTTCCCGGCGGGTGACGTCATGCCCGGTGGCGCGTCTTCCTTGGGGGCGTGGCACTCGTAGTTCCAAGCGCCTAGAACGCCAAGACCAGGGGGCAGGTCTTTCGACCGGCGGTTCCGTTTCCGGCCCTCCTTGATGATGCAGGAACATTTGAAAAACGCAGAATTTTCTTCTCAGACCCTGCTGCAATCTATTAAAATGGAGGAGAGACAGACAGCAATGGCGGAAGCCAGGCCCAGGTAAGAGGGGTACAGTGGTGCCTTTATTCTGATTCTTATGGGCTTATGTTTGCTGTTTTTTCTTGTTGATTCCTCCCTGAAGGGAGCCTATGGCTGCTCAGTTGGAAGTTACTTCTTTCTAACCCTGTAGCTTGTAATGGGTGATTGCTATCTATTACACTGCTGGGGACACTTTCCTTTTGTCTGGTGGTGGCTTAAATGCACAAAGGTTTGTTTTAGGCTTAAAAACAATAGGTGAGTTTGATGTTTATCTCGTTTCAGGAAAAAACTATAGGAAAAGCTAAGCATTTAAACCCACCAAACCAGAGGAAGTGCCCCTCCTGCAAAAATCCTATGAGGGATTCATGGCAAAAAGCAATGTGTAGATCATGCATTAAAGACCTGGTTGACGAAGAAATGTCCCAACAGTATAAAGACTTATTTTCCTCAGTACGGGAGCTTTCAAGCTCGCTCAGTTTAGTCAAATCTTTACTAGTACAGAGTCCAGCAGCCCAGGCTAAACCCCAGCAACCACCATCCAGCCCAAGAGCCTCCACATCTAGACCAGTATAGGTGGACTCTGGGGATGAAGGGGCAAGTACTTTTCCCTCTCAAGGATTCTCGAGGAGGAAGAGAAGGATGACAGAGCCTCTAGATACAAACTGTCCTTAGATGAGGTGGACCATCTGCTAAGAGCAATCTACACTACTCTGGATATTCAGGAGAACGTACAATGTACCAGGGTCTGGATGATTCTAAACATAGTGTTCCCAGTCCATAGAGTCTTATCGTACACGATTAAAAAAGAATGGGAAAGATCCTGAGAAGGGTCATTTCTCCCATCACCTTCCAGGACGGCACCTGAGAGATGGCTCCTCCCTGCAGGAAACACAATCACATGACAGATTAAAAGGCCCCACCCATCCCCTTGTTCCCCAGTATTGATTGTGTTTCTCCAACACAACGACATGTTTTTTTTTTTTCTAAAACCTAGAGACCGGGGAGGGTCAAAGGTACCCCTGTGAGACAGGTCTAGGGAGGCCGGGGAGGGCTGAACTAACCTGTAGGCCTTCGGGTCCCACTCACAGGTCACCCCAAAGGAGCATCAGCGCTCTGTGCTGCGGGGAGGCAAGCCATCGCTGATTGCTCGAGACCGCCGACATTTCAAATTGCCCGGGAGAACGCTGCGCTCCAAGCCTCGTTCTGAGAGGGGAACCGCGTCACCGGAAGGGGCGGTTCCCGGCAGCGCAACCCGGAAGCTCCTGGGCAGCGTGGAGCAGCGCTGGCGGCGGTGGGTCGGCTTAAGGAAAGCCCGTTTGGTGGTTCCGGCAGCCAAGGCCCAGTCAACCCCCATCATGGAAGAGGATGGGAAGACGGATGCAACTGCTGGCAGATCCAGGTTGGGGGTCGGTGAGTACTTATCCCCCTGGAAAGGGAGGAAGTTGGCAGCGAGAGTCCCGACTTCCCGGGAATGGTCAGAGCAGGATCTGACCCCCCTCTTGCTTGCTTTCTTCCTTCCTCCCCAGTACAAACCAGCAGTCTTGGGGGGAAGACAATGTAATGGTGTGCATCTTCCATGTCTTTTCAGAATCCCCCAGCGGAGCCCAGGACGCTCTAGTCAGTCTCCTGCCGCTACAGGGCGGCATAGTTCCTCTAAAAAATGTGGGAATTGCAGGGAGAAACTCCCTAAATCCTATACTAAACCCCTCTGCTACAAATGCATAAACAATTTGTCAGGAAAAGAAGCTGCAACTATGATGAAGAGTTTTCTTGCATCTATGCAATCTGAAATGCTAGCAACAGTTAAAGCTTTCCGAGAGGCAGCTGGGCAGTCAGTGCAAACTGATACAGAGGAACCTACCCCCAGGGAGGGCACTTCTTCCCAAGATAGTTTATTCACTAAGGGTCCTAGTGCCTTCTTCACTTCTACGCCGGTACCCCCTCGGGGTCAGGCAGAAGACGAAGAAAGTGACATAGTGAGTCTGACCAGGTCTAGACATAGCTCAGGGGAGGCAGATGGAGACTCAGCTAGTCAGTCTCAGGAAGACTTGCGTCTTAAAAAACACCTCTTTGCTGTAGAAGACCTTGAGGGTCCCCTCCAGGCCATCTATGCCACAGAAGAAATTCCTGAGACCCCTAAGCCTACCTCGGTACAGGATAAAGTCTATAGGGGTTTAGGTGACACCCAATCTAGGGTGTTCCCTCTACACCAGTCCCTTAAGGAATTAGTCCTACAGGAATGGAGAGATCCTGAAAGGAGAATTGTCAAACAAAAGACCTGGAAGAGAAGGTTTCCCTTTTCCCAGGAGGACGAGGAAGTCTTTTTTTTTTTTTTTTTTTTTTAAGCTTCCTAGACTTGATGCAGCCTTATCGCAAGTCACAAAATTGTCTGATCTCTCCTTTGAGGATGCAGGTAGTATCAAAGACTTGATGGACCGCAAAGCAGAATCTCTCCTTAGGAAGGCTTGGGAAGCTAATGCAGCAGCCCTAGGCCCAGCCTTAGCAGCGACCTGTGTAGCCAGGAACACCGATATCTGGGTGGAAACACTCTCCGAGCATCTGACCCAGAATTCGGACGCTGAGGAGGTAGTAGAGTCCCTAACAGTCATCAGGAAGGCTATTGCCTACCTAGCGGATGCAGCAATTGAATCTGCAAAAGCTTCAGCTAGGAGAGCTATCTGGATCAAGGCCTGGGAGGGGGATGCGACATCAAAAGGTAAACTGTGTGGCATTCCCTTTCAGGGTTCCCTTCTGTTTGGAAAAGATTTCCGGTTAAACCTAAAAAAGAAGGTTTCAGGAAGTTTTTTCGGATCCCCCCAGGGGCAAGCGAAACGGAAAAACAAAAAGGAACCCTTCAGGCGTTGGAACTTTGGGAAAGGGAATAAAAAGAACTTGCTTTTCACTTCTCCTAAAGCCAGCGACAAACAGTCTAAGTGACGCCCAGATCAGAGTAGGGGGTCGGCTGTCCCAGTTCTTACCTCGGTGGGTAAAGATCTCAAACAGCCCTTACATTTGCCAAATTATTCAAGAGGGCTTCCGTCTAGAATTCATGGCAACACCCCCCTCTATGATCACCCTCACACATCTTCCCAGGGAGACCCTAAAAAGATCTGCCCTTTTGGAAGGGATACAGGAGCTAGCCGAGCAGCTAGTAATAGTACCAGTACCAAAAAATAAACTGTACCAGGGATTTTATTCCCATGTATTCGTAGTCCGCAAACCGTCTGGGAAATACCATCTAATAGTAAACTTGAGAAACCTGAACAAGTTTCTGACATACAAAAAGTTTACTATGGAAAGTATCTATTCGGTAAGGAAAAACCTCATGAAAGGGGCCTTCTTGGTGACTCTAGATCTCAAAGATGCCTACCTTCATGTGCCGATTCACATAGATCATCAAGCTTTCCTAAGGTTTGCTTTAGTGATGGAAGGGGAAACCCTCCATTGGCAGTTCAGGGCGCTCCCGTTCGGGCTAACTTCCAGCCCAAGGATTTTTACAAAAATCCTAGCGGAAGCAGTGGCCTTTCTGCACCTTCAGGGTATATCTCTTATACCCTATCTGGACGATCTGCTGATCTCAGGTCAGTCGGCCATCCAGGTCACAAAGGATGCCAACAAAGTAGTGTCAGTCCTGAAGAGTCTAGGGTGGATAATAAACACAGAAAAATCCTCCCTCCAACCAGAACAGGTCAAGGCCTTTCTGGGATACATAGTGGACACCAGACAGCAGAGGCTCTTTTTGCCAGAGGACAAAGTGGCAAAACTAGCCTCAGCAGCGGGGGACATAATAAAAAATCCTTGGCTCTCCAGAAGGGATGTTCTGAGAGTTTTGAGAGTTCTGAGAGTTTTAGGTCTCATGTCTGCAAGCATACCAGCGGTAATCTGGGCCTAACTTTGCGCTATCCCCGACCTGCCACTTCTGGCTGACTTGCGCCTTCCCACTGGTGACGCTTATTCCACGGGTCCTGCAGAAGCTCAGCAGGTCTCCGGGCAAAATTCTTCTGATAGCCCCATGGTGGCCAAGAAGAACCTGGTTTGCAAACCTAAGATCCATGGCGGTGGTAGAACCGCAAAAACTTCCGTACAGGGCAGATCTCCTCAGGCAGGGCCCAGTATTTCATCCGAAGCCGGAATTCTTTCAGCTGGCAGCTTGGTTAGTGAGCGCCAGATCTTGAAACGTAAAGGCTGCTCAGAGAAGGTCATTAGTATGCTTCTCCTGAGCAGAAAACCAGTAACTAGAAAAATGTATTTAAAAATTTGGAAGACCTTCTATTCCTGGGTTAAGAAAAGAACAGGTCACTTCAACTTTATGTCCCAGTTATCCTGGACTTCCTCCAGGAGGGGGTAGACCTGGGGTTGAAAGTTAGTACCCTGCGGGTCCTGGTAGCGCCCCTCTCAGTCTATCTCGATCGAAGATTAGCTAAAGAGGACCTCATTAAACGTTTTTGTTGGCAAGAGAGAGAGAGTCTCTCCAGTCCAAAAATTTAGTTGTCCGCCTTGGGACTTAACAAGGGTGTTAGAGGTGTTATCTATTCACCCATTTGAACCCATTGAAGAGGTTTCACTTAAATTTCTAACCCTAAAGTTGTCTTTTTTGTTAGCCATTATTTCGGCCAGGAGGGTAGGGGACTTGCAGGCGCTGTCCATGAAAGAACCCTTCCTGAGGGTACAGGCAGATAGGATCACCCTTAGAGCAGACCCCCTGTACCTACCAAAAGTGGCATCCTTATTTCATAGGACGCAAGACATAATATTGCCGTCCTTTTGTTCTGAACCAAAGAACGTAAAAGAAAGAAAGTTTCACTGTCTAGACGTTAGGTGTCTTCTCACTTATCTGGAGAGAACTAAGAGCTTTAGGAGGTCTAATCATCTATTAGTTCTACATGCTGGGCCCAGGAAGGGATTGCAGGCATCAAAAGCCTCAGTCTCCAGGTGGATAAGAGAAGCTATAGCAGGGGCTTATGTAAGCACGGGAGTGGCAGCCCATACTAATATCAAGGCTCATTCTACTAGATCCTTAGCAACTTCCTGGGCTGAGAAAGCAGGGGCCTCCTGGGAACAAATCTGCAGCGCGGCCACCTGGTCCAGCTGTCATACATTCCTGAAGCACTATCGTGTGGAAATGTTGTCACAGCAAGACTTAGCCTTTGGTCGAAAGGTTCTACAAGCTGTGGTCCCACCCTGAAGGTAGGCCTGTGTTTCCTTGATCATCCTCTCAGGTGCCGTCCTGGAAGGTGATGGGAGAAAACCTACGTTAGACTTACCGGTAACGGAATTCTACGAACCTTCCAGGACGGCAGGCCTACTTCCCGCCCTAAGTGGAGGGAAAAGGTAAGTACCTATAAGGAACTACGTCCCATGTGAACCAGTTTAGGATTACTCTATTACATACTGGGGAACAAGGGGATGTGTGGGGCCTTTTAATCTGTCATGTGATTGTATTTCCTGCAGGGAGGAGCCATCATCTCTCAGGTGCCGTCCTGGAAGGTTCGTAGAAATACCGTTACCGGTAAGTCTAACGTAGGTTTTTCTTTCCAAGACCTTAGGAGAAGGTTTCCCTTTGAAAATAAAGATTCGGAAGTTTGAAACAATAAAACGAGTAGATGCTGCTTTCTTACAGGTTTTCCGACGTACAGACCTCACCTTTGAGGACATGGGGGTATTGAAGGACGCAATGGACAAAAGGGCGGACTCCCTCTTAAAGGCCTGGGACTCCTCTTCAGCCAGTCTCAAACCTGCTATGGCCTCCACAGTGGTGGCCAGGAACCTAGAATGCTGGGTAGAAAAATTGAGTCATGTGGAACCAGGTACCCCAAGGAAAGACCTTTTGGAATCCTTCCCTCATATACTAAAAGCAGTCAAATACATGGCTGACGCATCGGCTGAGTCAATTGAAATGGCAGCAAGGTCCTCAGCACTAGTGAACTCAGCCAGACGGGCAGTCTGGCTAAAGACTTGGTCAGGTGATAAGCCTCTAAGATCAAGCTTTGCGGCCTACCCTTTTCTGTGGATTTTCTTTTTGGACCAGACCTTGAAACGTCTTGGATAGAACAGCCGACAAAAAGGCTTTCCCCGCCAAAACGAAAGACTTTTAAAAATAATTTTCGTGCTGTTCAACAGCCCCACAAAAATAGGAAAGACAACAAAAAGCATTGGGTTCCCCAAAGTGGTAAGGGAAGGAGTTCTTTTCAGAGCTCCCACAGGCCAGCCCCCTAAAAACAAGTGACAGTCTTACTCCTGTGGGGGGAAGGCTGTCTGCCTTTCTTCCTCAGTGGAACAGAATGTCCACAAGCCCGTTTTATAAAAAAAAATGTAATTTCACAGGGGGTACAGGTTGGAATTTTCTGAATCCCCCTCCCAAGCAGATTTTATGTTACAGCCCTTCCACGGGATAAAGAAAAATCTTCCACTATGATGAGCCTGTTACAGGATCTGATCCAACAGGAAGTGATTGTTCAAGTCCCGACACACCAGGAGGGCAGAGGGTTCTATTATTATATATTCCTGGTGAAGAAACCTTCAGGGAAGGAACGACTGATTCTGAATCTAAAGATCCCAAACAGATCAATACGGTACAAACACTTTTGCATGGACACAATCCATTCCGTAACAAAGTTGTTAACTCCAGACTGCTTCATGGCATCCCTGGGCGGGACGCCTACCTACATGTACCGATGGCTCTGGCTTCCCAGTGGTTTCTTCACCTAGCTATCAATCTAGGGACTTCAGTCTGGCATCTCCAATTCAGGTTCTGCCGTTCGGTCTTTCATCCTCCCCCATGATATTCATAAAAATAATGGCGGAAGCCCTCTGAAACTGAGGGGGATCTTGGTCATTCCATATTTGGACGACCTATTGTTTTTTGCGGATTCCAGAGATCAGGTTGTGACAAACCTTCAAATGTCGCAGGCTCATCTCAAGGGTCTAGGATGGTTGTTAAATCTAGAAAAGTGGTGGTATTTAATCACTGTTGGGTTTTTTTTGCGCTATAAAAGAAAAAAAGACTGAAAATTTGGTTAAAAAAAATAAAATAAAACAATATATACTGCTACATATCTTTGGTAAAAATAAGTACAAATTGGTGTATATTATTTGGTCTTTGGAAAGTTAGAGTCCACAACTATGGTGCCAATATCTGAAAATTGATCACACCTGAAGACTGCCTATCTCATTTCTTGAGACCCCAACATGCCAGAAAAGTACAAATGCCCCCAAATGATCCTATTTTGGAAAGAAGACATTCCAATGTATTTAGAAAGAGGCATGGTGAATTTGTCATTTTTTTCCCACAATTCTTTGCAAAATCAAGATATTTTTTTTTCTTTTACAAAATTGTCATACTGGCAGGTTATTTCTCACACACAGCACATGCATACCACAAATTGCACCCCAAAGCACATTCTGCTATTCCCGAGTATGGCGATACCACATGTGCGAGACTTTTACACAGTGTGGCCACATACGGAGGCCCAACATGCAGGGAGCACCTTCAGGCGTTCTGGATCACCCAAGCCAATTCTGATATTTCTCTCCTACATGTAAACATCATATATTTCCTAGAAAATTACATAGAACCCCAAAACATTATATATGTTTTTTTTGCAAAGACCCTAGAGAATACAATGGCGGTTGTTGCAGCTTTTTATCTCACACGGTATTTGTGCAGCAATTTTTCAAACGCGTTTAAAAAAAAAGTTTTGTGCCTTTAAAAAAACAAGACAGTAAAGTTAGCCCAATGTTTTTGCATAATGTGAAATATGAAGTTACGTCGAGTAAGTGGATACCTACCATGTCGCCCTTCAAAATTGCACATGCTTGTGGAATGGCACCAAACTTCGCTACTTAAAAATCCCCATAGGCAACGCTTAATTTTTTTTTTTTCTGGTTACATGTTTTGAGTTAGAGGAGGTCTGAGGCCAAAATTATTGCTCTCGCTCTAACGTTCGCAGTAATACCTTTTGAACACTGTTTTTCATGTGTGGGCGGGACTGGTTTTGATCACTTTTATTCCTATTACAAGGAATGTAAACATCCCTTGTAATAGGAATATGGCATGACAGGTCCTCTTTACAGTGAGATATGGCTTTAATAAGACCCCACATCTCACCTCTAGTCTGGGAAGTAAAAAAAAAAAAAATCCTGGCTTTGATCGTAGCAGTGAGTTGGTAGAAGCACGGGAGGGTGGCGGGAGGGGGGGGGGGTCCCCTCTCTCCTCCTGTTAGAACAATCAAGCAGCAGAACTGCTGCTATGATTGTTCCTATGGTGTAGGGCAGGGGTCTCCAAGTAATGGCCCGCGGGCCATTTGCGGACCACTTAAAAATGGCCTGCGGCGATCTACCAGTCAATCGCCGACAGCTGGCGTCTGACGGGTAGATTTATATAGCATGCAGAGTAGCGCAGGAAGCGTGTCTCATGTCGTGGCACTGACGGCAGTCGCGTTTCTCCCCGGCGATCCCTCCTCTCTTCTCGTCCATCCCCATTTGCTTATGACATTATCTGGGATGGACGAGAAGACAGGAGGGGCTGCCGGGTAGCAGCGTGACTGCAGTGACATGAGAGAACGTATTACACACGCTTCCTGCGCTACTCTGCATGCTGGCTGGCAAACTATGTGCTATGTGCCCTGTGGTGCTATGTGCCCCGTGCCCAATTGTGCAGTGCGGGGGGGGGGGGGTATTTGTGCAGTGTGGGGGGTAATACCGGGGGTTAATAATGTGTTTGCCGACACCAGTGCTGGGGGTTAATAATGTGTTTGCCGACACCAGTGCTGGGGGTTAATAATGTGTTTGCCGACACCAGTGCTGGGGGTTAATAATGAGTTTGCCGACACCAGTGCTGGGGGTTAATAATGAGTTTGCCGACACCAGTGCTGGGGATTAATAATGAGTTTGCCGACACCAGTGCTGGGGGTTAATAATGCGTTTGCTGACACCAGTGCTGGGGGTTAATAATGCGTTTGCCGACACCAGTGCTGGGGGTTAATAATGCGTTTGCCGACACCAGTGCTGGGGGTTAATAATGCGTTTGCCGACACCAGTGCTAGGGGTTAATAATGCGTTTGCCGACACCAGTGCTGGGGGTTAATAATGCGTTTGCCGACACCAGTGCTGTGGGTTAATAATGCGTTTGCCGACACCAGTGCTGTGGGTTAATAATGCGTTTGCCGACACCAGTGCTGGGGGTTAATAATGCGTTTGCCGACACCAGTGCTGGGGGTTAATAATGCGTTTGCTGACACCAGT
Organism: Rana temporaria; assembly: GCF_905171775.1. Classification (NCBI taxonomy): domain Eukaryota; kingdom Metazoa; phylum Chordata; class Amphibia; order Anura; family Ranidae; genus Rana; species Rana temporaria. Next base: position 313,758,659 of record NC_053493.1, read on the forward strand.
GCAGTAACTACAACTGTATATAGTTTATTGTTTTTGAAGTTTGAAAGTTTGCATGCGGCCCCCATGGGATATGAAAACTTGTCATGTGGCCCCTAGGCAATTTGAGTTTGAGACCCCTGGTGTAGGGAATCACCGGCTGAAAAAGCTGATATCTGAATGATGCCTGTAGCTGCACCCATCATTCAGATATGCCCGCACAAAGTCAAGGACGTCATATGACGGCTGGCAGGCGGGAAGTGGTTAAAACCATTTTTTTTTTTTTTTTAAACACAAAGATGTCCATTTATACAATATTTCTAACGCATAGCATGTACGTACCAAAAATTACACCCCAAAATACATTCTCCTACTCCTGAGTACGGCGATACCACATGTGTAAGACTTCCACAGCCTGGCCACATACAGAGGCCGAATATGGCAGGGATGGCTGGATCTCTCCCCCTCTCCTACTGTACCGATCGGTACAGAGAGGGGAATCGGCATCATGACATGACACCGGTTTGTTTACAAGTGATCGCTCCGTTATTTATCAGTGGCCATTTACCGTGATTTGCCGGGTCTTCTGGACCCGTCAGTCATGGATATTCCATGGGGACGCGCGGGAACAAGATTCTCCATGGACACCCTCCCAGAATAAGCTGACTGCGCGCTGAAGCTGTTTTTAGGCTATGGCTCGTGGCATGGGGTTAATGTACACCTTCTTGGTATTTTTTTTTTTTTTTTTTTTTTTAACCAAGGACATTTACCGAAATACATTTTGGCCTAAATTTACGAATACTTTTTCTTTGGATACGTTTTATGACACATTTTTGGTCTTTTTTTTTTATTTTATTTATGTAATTGTTAAATAAAATACCAAGTGTAGATCATATGCTACCAAAATAAAATCCTATTTGTGTTGTGTTTTTTTTATTTTATATAAATGTTATTTATGTGTGTTGCAAGACCGCGCACTTGCCAGTTAAATTATCACAGTGCTTAATAACAAAAACAATGCCCTGGTCACAAAGGTCACCAATACCTTCCGGAGGTCAAGTGGTTTTATAAGTAGTGGTCTAGGCATAAGATATATAAGGAATGTATGAAATTCCAGCTAGTTGTTAAGGAGCCAACACCTTGCCAATCGGGTAATAGCTGATTAGCAACTATGGCTCATCTGTTTGTCAGTAGGATTCCCCCCTCAAAGCACCCCCCCCATTTAGATGGCGTGTGTGGCCTGATATGGTTCACGAGGAAAGAGGTGCTCGCTTGTGTGTGTGTGTGTGTGTGTGCCCCCCCCCCCCATTTTCCTGGGCTGCAATCTCCAAATATGGATTTGGGGGGGGGGGACTTCATGCCAATATTGGTTTATGATCAGTGGGGAAACCTGCTGACAGCAGATGAGTAATGGTTGTTATGGACGCCAGTGGGTGCTGGCTTCTTATCAACCAGCTAATCACTGGATTTTAAGTACCGTATTTATCGGCGTATAACACCCACCCTAACTTTAAGAGGGAAGTTTCAGGAGGAAAAAAAACTTTCCACAGCCCCCTCCGTGTAACACGCAGGCACAGTTTACCCTCAATTTTCAGGGTAAAAAAGTGAGTATTATACTCCAATAAATACAGTACATCAGCGGGTGACAAATCCTTAACTACCAGCTATTCACTGGTTGTTAAAGATGCCAGTGGGTGACGGCGTTAAAGGACTGCAGTTTTCACAACTAAAATATCGTATCACTTTAAGAAATGGAGCATGCTCTATTTTAGTAGCTTTACCTTATGCATTGTGAACACTGGAGATCATTTACATGGCACAGGCACCATTCCCAAAGTCTTCCCCTGAATGGATGAGGTGGAGATCGTGATGTCACTGTCCCACCTCTCCATCTCATCTAATCCGAGAACACTGTGCACAGATAAGAAGACAAGCCCCATTGGAGCTTGTTCCTAGTCAAAAAATGACTATGAAGTGCTAAAAACTGGCAAGTGACCTGATATAGCGATTGGTAATGTGGAGGCTTTATGAACTTTCCTCTAGCCAAGTACATGCCCAGTCTGGAAATGGAATGGCAGGTGAAATCTCTTTGCAGTGGTTCTTGAGGATGCATACATCTCGACAATCAATAAGTGCAGTTGAAGGTTTTATTTTTTTATTTTTTGGGGGGAATTTTATTGTTTCATTTAAACATTCACACCTTATTATTCCAGCCTTCACTACTTATTGGCCCTATTTTACTTCCAATCCATTCTTCTTTTTCCTGTTCCAACCTTATCCCCCTTGTAAATAAATCAAAAAGAAATCCTAAGTGCCATTCGTATAACGTGATATTGGGATGCCTTAAAAGCCGCAAACACTATACACAATCCTACATGTGTATCAATACATTTAAACAATCAACTATGCAACGCTTAAAACTAAACACACTAAAGTGCATATATAGTGAAATTTTATAAGTATTCTGATGATGCCACACATATCACTTCATATTTGTGAGCAAGGAGCTCTGGAGTTTTGTTATAGCTCATGGGGAGGCTAGAAAGCTGTTTTTGACCCTACTTAGCTGTAGTGGTCACATTGATCCAGGTGAGAATATTCCTGCAGGGGGTAGCACCTGTGGTGATGCACATCCTGGATGCTTTTGACCACAGAAGGGTCGATTCATTTTGGACGCTTTTTTAATGAAGCACTTGCACTGTGGGGGCTGCATTGACTAATTTATTCTATATTACATTTTTTTTATGTTTATATGAATTCTTTTATTTTATTGTTTTACAAAATGTAAGTGTATACACTGCATGATCAGTATTGTTTTTCTTGTCCCCCTTGTACTTCTCAGATTCACTCGTTTAGTGCCCCTTACTTACATTACTCATTGGTCTCTTCCACCTTGCACCACTATCGCTACCTACTTCCCCCCCTTTGCAATCTTGAGGTCCGCTTCCTCACCTCTTCTCCGTCTTATTCTGTGTCAAATATAATTAATTCCAAATTTACATTGTACTATCGTAGACCAAAAATGCAGTTGAAAATTTAAAAGCTCTTAGGTGGTGGAGGGTCATGGGGGTGTGTTACCGGTGGGCAGCTGTCTTGTCCTCTAAGGGATTGAAGACTGCATTGAGATGTCCACATACGATTACTTTGGCTTGGAGGGACTGGGCATTGAGCTGATTTATTAAGGGACAAAAAAAATCCTGATAATTGAAATTGGGGCCATAGACACTATAGTAAGTTTTATAGTGTTACTCTGTGTCCTAGTGATCACATTTGCCCATGCCCTGCATAAGGTCATGCTCCTTTAACCATCGCTTGGCACCAAAGGTTTTTATGCAGTATAATGACAGAACACCTGCCTTGTGCCCCTTAGCTGGGGCTCCCCACAGTAATCTCACGCTCCTAGTTTTTTTTAATCAACAGAATTAACACCCGCCTTGCATCCCTTAGCCAGGTCTCAACACTAGGTCCACTCATAATTTGTAGAGGAATTTAAAATCTTCCTGGCATAGGTGAGTCTCTTGCAAAATGGTAACATTAATGTCAATTTTTTTAAGGTGGGGGAAGGACCATGGATACAGTAGTTTGTTCAGTGAGTGTAACCTTTCAGAGTTCGTGTCACAGGGTTCATAGAGGGTTAGCTAAAGAAAAGTCATTAGAGATATGCCTAGGGGAGTGTCTTAGTACAACTCTCTCCATCTCACTGTATAAGGGATCGTGGCTAATCAAAACAGTTCACAGATTTTTTTACTGATACCAGTGGGGTTAAGCTTGCAAAAAGAATTGCCATGGGGGGGGGGGGGGGGGGGGTGAGAGGCAGTTGCATGTTCAAAAAAGAAAAGTAAAAGGTAAACTGGGTCTTGGCATAGCTCCAGTTGGGAGCAGGTGCAATCTCCTGGGCTGACACAGGGGTTTGCAGGTGAATGCAGAGAACCTGCACTGGATGCCTGGGACTGGCGACCCAGTTAGGTGGTCAGATTGAGAGATTATAGAAAGTGGGTTGCTTCCTCTGGATGTACAAATTGGGGAACTTTGGGTGCAGAATTCTTAAGAGTGGCTGGGTACATCAGAGAGAATTTGATCCGCTTGCTAACCAAGTGTTTGTATGCAAGAGTATACAAGATAACTCTGCACTACTGTGTGTATGCACGTTGAATTTGGGCTTTGTCAACGTAGACCAAGTAGCGATCCATGACAGGTTGTTGAGTTCAAGGTGGTCCAAATATATGTGCTAATTTCACTTTCACCAAGTCGGGGAGACCCAGCACCAAAGTAAACATGAGTAAGAAGCTTTCTCGGCTGCTCAGGGATGCCCACAATGCAGAGGTTATATGTTGAGGTCTTCAGCTTTGTCCACCAGTGCAGCTTGCCGCTTATGGAAGGTCTTGAGCTGTATTTTTACAGGAGTCCATGCTATAGTCGATGTTGCTTACCCTCTGTTTTAAGGCCTCAGTCTTGGTCTCCGTAGCAATGAGTTGTACCCGGAAGTCCTAGAGTTGTTGAGAGAACAGCTCTAGGAAAGAAGTGAGATTGGGTTTGAGGTGTGCTGCAACCTCAGCCACTTGCAGTGTTCAATGGGCAGTGGAACAGATGTTTCAAAGAGTGCAATTTGTTCCTCTCCCGTGTCTTACGACGCTGCATGGTTGATGTCTGCCATCTTGGAGGGGTGAGGGTGGCTTTTTGGTCTTTGTGGAGGCTTGCTTTGGTAGTGTTTTGGAGATAAATTTCTACATAAAGTGATAGAGGTTGTAATCCAGCTTGCACCAGTCCTGCCAAGAGTCCTTTGGGCTGTAAGAATTGTAGCAGATTAGCAACAGGCTGGAGCGGCAACTTTCAGCATCTCATCGCATCAGGCACTGGAACTGGAAGTAATCTATTTGTTTTAAAGTGAATCTGTACCTTCACTTGCTGAATAAGTTGAAAGTTAGGCAGGGCGTTGCATGCTTGGATCCAGATGGTAGGCAAGGCAAATACTAGCTCTGTATATGGTCCATACGTTAAAGTGAACCTGCTATTTGCTCTCGAGCAAAGTCTGTACATCTTCACCTTAAGCTAACCTTTATGGTTGATGTGCGAATGGTGCCTTCCCTTTTAGTGATGTGTATATTCCTCCTCTCCAAATTTGCAGGAGGATTAACTGTTCTTATGTAAAATTAGCCTTATTTTCTAACCATTATCAATCGTAATACAGTGATGATCCAGCAAATATATATATATATATATATATATATATATATATATATATATATATATATATATATATATATATATATATATATATATATATATATATATATATATATATATAATTTTTATCTTACAGAAACTTCAGCAGATGACTGCACAAAAGACCCAGCGGATATTGTCTGGAGTTCCAGCGACAGCAATTTGTCCAATGATGAGGGTGAAGAGACAGATTCACTACTTGACATTGCTGAACTATCCCCTCAGAGTGCCAGGAGAATGCAGGTTACCGATATGCCTGTTTCTTTAGAAGGTTGCAGTGGAGGTAAGAGAACATGTTTGTTGCTGGTGTTTTATTACTGTTTTCAAATATGTCAAACTGGGAAACTATGAATCACACTCCAAAATATGTATTTCCTGATTGTGCAAGACACAGGCATTAAATCATAATGTTCTGGTTATTTGCAGCTATCTTCAGGTGTTTGGACACTGGCAAAAAAGACTGCAGGGAGTGAACCCCAAATAACCTCTTCCTGACCTGATACACCTCTTTTCTTTAAGACACACCCACCTTCTATGAAGGTTTTTCTCTTTTCTCTGTTTTTATTTCCAAGGTGATTCCTTCATTTCTTTACTGCATAATAGCCACCACGTTTTTTTTTTTTCATGAAGCTTCTGTAACATTGTACTACTCCATAGTGCCTTGGAGGACTGTATCTGGACCTGGTATGCTAAAAGATGCAAGACCAGCCTGTAATATTGCTTTGATTCCTGCTGCGGGTTCTCCCCTTGGCATGTAGTTCAATGTGTGGAATTAGCCACAGGGTAGATTTCTGAAGCCCCCTGTAGGGATATACTCATCATGGAGGGCAAAACTAGGAAGGTATTCTCTACTTTTCCTGCTACTGATGTGGTGAGTACAGCGTGGAAGCACTTTAGACATTCATCCCAGGGTGCCTAGTGTTTACCCTTTTGGGGAGAGGTGCTGTCCACTCTTCTGGTCATGCGGTGCAGGTTTCCAACACACCTGGGGTTAATGGTGCTTTGGTGTCATTTAGTTGTGTTACCTGGGGGGAGTGCCACGAGCTCCCTTTAAACGCATTTTGAACCCGCACGAGTGGATTCTGCTGCCCTCCAATGTGAGTTGAGTGGCACAGCGCCTGCAAGGCCTGAAGCATGTAGCTACCCTGTTCACAGGAGGTTACTGTGCTTGCACACCCTGTGGCTCAGACGAGAGCTATTCGTTTTTCCCGTTCAACCTGCTGAACGAAAGAAAAAACTGTTGGTGTGTACCAGTCTTTATTCACACTTTCAGGGTGACACCTGCATTTATATGCTTTTAGAGCACAACGTTGGGTGTGAAGGAAAGGGTATTTTGGAAATGACTCCCTACCTATCTGACCTGTGCTAGTTTTTGGTTGGCCATCCTCCGGACACATAGAACGGTTTGCCAGTAGGATGTGGATAAAGCCCCCAGCTATCTTTGCTCTGTTTGAAACATAGATGACGGTGTGCCATTATCTTCTAATTGATGTGTCCATCTAATTGGATTATGGATGATCATTGAGGGCTTTCTAACACCTCAGTTTTGTAGCACAGCAATATGTAATAATCGCAAAAAAGGGGAGGGACCTCTGTGTCCTGTGATGTACCCTCAAGAAAAGGATTTTACAGGTAAGCTGTTATAAAAATCCTATTTTCTTTTAGTACATCACAGAGCACCAGTAATGACTACATGGGATGTCCCAAAGCAATGCCATCTGAGGGGAGGGAGATGCAAACGAAAAGCAGACCTCCGTCAGACATGAGGACCTATACTGCCGCCTGCAAAACACTGCGCCCAAAGGCGGCATCCTCCTGTTGACCCACATCCACCTAGTAACATTTTGTGAATGTATGAACAGATGACCAAGTTGCGGCCTTGCACACCTGAGCTATGGAGGCTTGGTGACGCAGTGCCCAAGAAGCACTAACTGCCCTGGTGGAGTGCGCTCTTTGGACGGAAAGGCGGGACTTTCCATTTTGAATCATACACTTGAGTAATGATCTGACGAACCCATCTAGAGATGGACGTCTTGGATGTCGGTTTTCCGTATCCGACCAGTTGCTTCCAGAAGCTAACTGTAATGACTTTTCCACTGCTGAATTTGGCTCTGGAAAAAACAAAAGCAGCAAAAATCCTGGTTCAAATGGGAACTGGATACTACTTTAGGCAGAAAGGACAGCCAGGAACGTAACCCTATTTTTTCCCTATGAATCACCAGAAATGGTTCTTTACTAGATAAAGCTGCCAACTCCGAGACTCTTCTTGCGGAAGTACTGCGACCAAAAATACTAGTTTCCTTGTGACCATGGCCAACGGGGAATCGCGCATTGGCTCAAAAGGAGGCCCCTGAAGGACTGACAAAACCATAATCGGATCCCATGGGCACAGAGGTGACTTAATTGGTGGATTCATGTGCGTTACGCCTTGCATAAAGACCTAGGGAGTGAGAAGCATGAGGTTTTGGGGAAAAAACTGTCAAAGCTGAGACTTGACCCTTGATAGTACTTAAAGCGGGAGTTCACCCAATTCGTTTTTTTTTTTTCTATTTTCCCCTTGGCTTCATGCTCGTTTTGTCTAGGGGAATCGGCTATTTGTTTTAAAATATGATCCATACTTACCCGTTTTCGAGATTCATCTTCTCCGTCGCTTCCGGGTATGGGTCTTCGGGAGCGGGCGTTCCTTCTTGATAGTCTTCCGACGGTCGCATTCCATCGCGTGCGGCTCTATACTGCGCCTGGGCACCGACGTTCGGCTTCTTTCGGAAAATCATGACGCGATGGATGCGACCGTCGGAAGCCTCTCGGAAGACTGTCAATCAAGAAGGAACGCCCAGTCCCGCAGCCCATTCTCGGAAGCGGCGGAGAAGATGCATCTCGTAAACGGGTAAGTACGGATCATATTTTAAAACAAATAGCCGATTCCCCTAGACAAAACGAGCATGAAGCTAAGGGGAAAATGTGTTTGCTATGGGTGAACCTCCGCTTTAAGGCTAGTTAATTTCTACTCCCGACTGTAGGAAGTCTAAAAACCTGCTTATGCTATTTTTGCGAGGATGCCAACTCTTGTTTCCACAGCAGGAAACATGGGCCTTCCAACCCTATAGTAGATAGCCCTAGAAGCCGGCTTCCTTGCATTAATCAGGGTGGTTGCCACTGAGCCTGACAGTCCCGATCCTTTAGAGCAAGGGCCTCAACAGCCAAACCGTCAAATTCAGCGTTTGTAAGGCAGGATGGTATACTGGCCCTTCTGAAAGAAAATCCTGGCGCAATGATGGAGGCCAAGGAACTGTCCCTGCCATCTTTACGATTTCTGCATACCAGGACCTCCTGGGCCATTCTGGGGCAACCAGGATCACTCGTTTTTGTTCCCTTCTGATCCTGTGCAGCAGGCACGGAAGCAATTGAACTGGAGAAAATGCATAAATCGGAAAAAAATGATACCAAGGTATCTGTCCCGCAAGCGAGCGGGTCCCTTGTTCTGGACACAAACTTATCTAGTTTTGTGTTGAACCTGGACGCAGAAGATCTACATCCGGGGTACCCCTCCTCCAGCAATGGCCAGAAAGACATCTGGATGTAGGGACCACTCCCCTCGGGGCAATGGATGGCGGCATAAGTCTGCTTGCCAATTTCCTACCCCTGGGATGAACACCGCAGATGGGCAAGGAACATGCTTTTCTGCCCAAACCAGAACATTGTTTACCTCTTTCTGGGCTGCCCCACTCTTGGTGCCACCCTGGCGACTAATAAAGGCCACCGCCGTGGCATTGTTGGACTAGATCCTGGCAGGGTATCCCAGCAGTACAGTACAGACCCTAAGGGCCAGGCATGCTGCCCGAAATTCTAAAACTTTGATGGGCAAGGTCTTCTCGGACTTGGACCATTCCCCCTCAACAGCATTCTCTTCTAGTATTGCTCCCCAGCCTAAAAGGCTGGCATCGGTCATCAGTACAAAGGTTTTTTTCCCCCTTCTGCAAACTTTCGGTTAGTGACCACCAATTGAGACTTTGGCGTACACTTGGAGTCGAATGCATTGGACAATTCAAATCCTGGCTTCTCCTGCTCCAGGCAGTCTTGAATAGAAAGGAGCATAGGGAACTGCTTCAAATGAAGCTACCATCTTCCCTAACGTTCTCATACAGAGACGGACAGGGAGACTCTTCCCTTGTCCTGATTGTGTGAATCAGATCTCTTATTGTGCAGACCTTTGTCTGGGGTAAAAAACACCCTCTTGTGGCCTGTGTCCATTACTAGACCCAAGTATTCAGCCTTTACTGGCCGCAAGGATGACCTTTTCTAGGTTGATAATCTAACCCAGATGCTCCAGATACCTGAACGTGCTACACTCAGATCCAGTCTTTTTATGGACTGATCGATCAGTAATAGGTTGTCTAGGTATGCCGTTACCGCTATACCCTGGGCTCTTAATCTTGCTAAAGTGGAGCCAGGACCTTTGCAAACACTCGTAGTGCGGTGGCCAACCCGAAGGGCAAGGTCACAAACAAAGTGTTGCTGCTCTGCAGTGAATCGCAGGAATTTCTAATGAGCAGGGAAAATTGCCACATAGAGATATGTGTCCTTGATGTCTATTGACACTAGGAATTCTCACTGAAGGGAGGATACCACTGACTAATTGATTCCATGCGAAAGGAGCGGATGTCTAGAAATTGGTTCAGACCCCTGAGATCTAAGAATGGGTCTCTGTTTGGTTTGGGCACTGTAAAGGGGTTTAAGTAAAATCCCATTCCCTGTTCTCTTAAGGGGGTCTCTATGATCACCCCTTGAGACAGCAACAGGTCTAGTGCCTGAAAATACGATGCTCTCTTTACTGGGTCCTTGGGATTCCCCGATGTTAGAAAACGAAGAGGAATCCCGAACTCTAGCTTGTAGCCTAGAGAAACTATGGAGATGACCCATCTGTCCTAAATCCCCTCCTGCCAGGCTCCATAACCTGAAGGTGGCCTATAAGCCATGTAGTAATTACTGGTGCTCTGTGTCCCGTGATGTACTAAAAGAAAATGGCACCTGTAAAGCACCTCTCCTGTCACTCCAGTGTGAAAGCCCGAGGGCTTTCACTCTAGAACGGTGCACTTGCGGGATGTTAAAAGTCCTACCAGCAGCATCTTTGCAGCGCTTTAGGAGCGAAAATCAATGGGCAGCGGCGCTTTTAACCCTTTTTCCGGCCGCTAGCGGGGGTTAAAAAGCGCACCGCTAGCAGCCAAAAAGCGCTGCTAAAACGTCGGTAAAGCGCCACTAAAAAGTATTCAGAGAACCTGGTTTGTAGGATTGTATCTTCAGGTGATTTGACACTAGCAAAGCTTTTGAGGTCATGCATCCTGGGCGCCCCCCTATAACCTGCCCTAATTTTTTTGCTAGTTTTCCATCACAGAGAAATCGCAACAAATGGCTTATTTCAAAAAAACAATGTTCTGAATCTGTCACAATTCCTAGGACAAATAATGGATTAAAAACAAATGGCCACCGCCCCCACCTATAACTGACCTTTGCAGCAAGGAGCACATGGAAGGCGGCGCATGTGAGGGAGCGTACTAGACAACTTTGTTGCCTATGTGCACCCCTGTGTCTTTTTAAGGAGAGGTGGGTTCTCACCAGCCTCACCTCTGCTTATCCATTATAACGAATGTGCATATGGAGGCTCTCAAAATCTAAAATTAGGACTGCAGATAATGGGTGCCGTAAAGTGTCTCTGCAGCATACGCATGTATTTTCAAATGCGATGCAAACTAAACCCCTGTTTTTACCTGCATCAAGGTAAAAAACTCCCTAGTACTTTGCTTCCCCCCACCAACCCTAAACACTTTTCTGACACCTCTCATAATCCATCGCTGTCCCTGCAGGCAGCCCTGCTCTGCTTTCTTCCTGCATTCATTGGCTTTACTGAGGCAGTGGGAGTCATTGGCTGAGCCCTGCTGTGAGCTTGGTGTGCCTGCATTGGTACTCCCATAGCCTAGCACATGGCTTGCAAAGAGCGCCAGGGGGGAATCGCCAAAGATGATAGAGGCAAGGCACTGTAAGTACTTTTAACCACTTAACGACCGCCGCATGTCCACAGAATGGCACGTACAGGCAGATGGGCGTACATGTACGTCCCTGCCTTTCCGCAGGTCGGTGGTCCGATTTCCCCCCCCCAGGTACATGCCGCGGTCGGTTCTACCTTGGGAGCGATCCGGGATGAGGGGGCGGCTATTCGTTTCTAGCCGCCCCCTCGCGATCACTCCCCGGAGCTGAAGAACGGGGAGGGCTGTATGTAAACACGGCTTCCCCGTGCTTCACTGTGGCGGCTGCATCGATCGTGTCATCCCTTTTTATAGGGAGACACAATCGATGACGTCAGACCTACAGCCACACCCCCCTACAGTTGTAAACGCACACTAGGTGAAACATAAATCCTTCAGCGCCCCCTGTGGTTAACTCCTAAACTGCAACTGTCATTTTCACAATAAACAATGCAATTTAAATGCATTTTTTGCTGTGAAAATGACAATGGTCCCAAAAAGGTGTCAAAATTGTCAGAGTCCGCCATAATGTCGCAGTCATAAAAAAAAAGTAGTAAAAAAAAAAAAATGATAAAAATGCAATAAAACTATCCCCTATTTTGTAAACGCTATAAATTTTGCGCAAACCAACCGATAAACGCTTATTGCGATTTTTTTTTTTTTTTTTTTTACCAAAAATATGTAGAATACGTATGGGCCCAAACTGAGAGAAAAAAAATGTGTGTGTGTGTGTGTGTATATATATATATATATATATATTATATATAAAATATTCATTATAGAAAAAAGTAAAAAATATTGAATTTTTTTCAAAACTGTCGCTCTATTTTTGTTTATATCGCAAATAATAAAAACCGCAGAGGTGATCAAATGCCACCAAATGAAAGCTCTATTTGTGGGAAAAAAAGGACGTCCATTTTGTTTGGGAGCCACGTCGCACGACCGCGCAATTGTCTGTTAAAGCGACGCAGTGCCGAATCGCAATACCTGGCCTGGGCGTTTAGCTGCATTTTGGTCCGGGGCTTAAGTTGTAAAGGAAAACCATTTATTTATTTATTTTTTCATAATAAGCATCCTTTACTTGCAGACATTCCTCTTTTCACTTCCTCATTGTTTGTTTTTGCTCAGAAGTTGCTTTCTTTCTTCTCTGTTCTGTTCACTTCCTGCTTGTCTGATTGGTACTCACCACCGTGAAGGGAGGCTTTACTGCGGTGGTCAGTGACGTGCTCGCCCCCTACTGGGAACTACATCTGTGCGGCAGGACGCTCTCTACGTGTTAGAAACTTCAAGGAGGTGTAAATTACTGGGCATGCCGCAATGCATACTGGGAAATGTAGTTCTTACATGAACGAGCACCACAAACCAGGAAGTGAATGAGAGAACAGAAACTAGAATGCCGGAGGTGATATAGATGAAGGAATTTAATGGGTATTTACACAATTCTGTCTGTCTACCTTGCAGACATTAATTTTGGGCAACATTTTTTTTTTCCTTTACAACTCCTTTAAGTACTGTATAATGACATAAAAAAGATAACAAAATCTAAATTTAGACTTTAATATCACTTTAAATATTGGTAGATTGCTATTTTCTATGTGGCAGAATAGACCCTGAACTAGCCAAAAAGAATGAAACACATAATTTACTGATTGAAAAGGCAAGCCCGTAACAGTGTCAGTTACTGATGTTGCTTAATTTTATGTGCTTTATGCAGTTGCTGCTGATGGTATTACGATTACTGATTTTCAAGATGACAGTGAACTGGAGTGTTCGGATAAGTGTTATGCGTCTGAAAATGCTGAAAGTGTTGTGGAGATCTCAGACTCTGAATCTTCAACCAGCGATCTTTTTACATCTCAGCAGTGTGAGCCAAAACTTTCAAAAGTAAGTTTTCTTTCAATAAAATGTATATGATAGTCTGGCACTATTTCTAAACCAAAAACAATGAATTGGATAGGTTTTTAGACAGGTGGAGCTGTGTATTGCATTCTCAATAAATTATTGTTGAACACCCATTTCTTTACAGTCTTGCTATTTAGAGCAGTGTTCGCACACCAGTGGTTCGTGGACTAATGGTGCTTGAGAAAATGTTGGTGGTCCCCAGGGGTTCTGCTGCAAATCAACATTGTGGCGGATGTATATCGCCCAATGTAGTTTCCAGTGTTGTTCTCAATGCGCACTGACATTCGATACTGTCGGTGCACGTTGATACACAATGCCTCCTCCTGTAGTTCCGGCTCCTTTGAACTCTAGAGAGACCTTGGGAGTAGTGCAGCGTGTGAACTAAGAGGGAACTTCCAATGGCTGCGCTGATGAGACTGTGGGAGGTAGCACAGAGCTTGAGCACATGGCTGGATAAGGAGGTGAGATCCAATAATGAATCTGTGTAAGGGAGCTGTGTGATGCAGAGTGGGGCAGAGAGCCAGAGCATTGTGTGTGTGTGTGTGTATAGGGCAGCAGTGTGATCTGGGCGGAGGGGACAGAGAGCCAGAGCATTGTGTGTACAAGGCATGCAAAATTCATGTTAGTGGTCCGCGGGATTCAAAATTGTGAGTTTAGTGGTTTGTGAGGTCTGAAAGGTTGTCATCCACTGGGTCGGTTCGGCTGGGCATTCCTGGGGTTAGGGGGTCCTCCTATCCTCCTTTCCCTGCTCTGTCATGTTTCCCTCTGCTGCTGTACATGCTGCTACCGGGGTAGACCTATGGGGGGGCTCCTTTTCCCACCAGGGGACTGTGGGGTGTCTGGGCCTGTGTTTTTCTGTGGGGGTCTTTTTGCCTCAGACCCCTTTAGGCCTTCTCATCCACATCGCAGTGTTTCGCTGCCATTTTGGCGGCGCCATTTTTTTTTTGTAGTCTACTGTTTACATTGGGAATTCCTATTGGCGGCCATTTTGTTGTGGTCGTGCTATGGCGCAGCTTGCTATTGCGGTTGGCCATTTTACTGTGGCCGTGTCTTGTTCTCTCTGAAGCGTCTGGCGCCCATTTTGTGTGTGGTTTTGGCCTCTAGTGCTGGCTTCTACACAGCACGCAGCACATATATCCTCAGTGTTTTACCTCACACCTTTTTCCTCACACACGCGCTGTGTACAGAGGGCAGGCAGTGGCGCTGAACGGTCTCTTGCTGGGTTGGTGAGTCCCCTGGGTAACCCCCCGGTTGGTGCAGCAAGGAGGGTGGACTTTCAGGTCTTGAATAGGTCCCTGAGAGCTGTCTGGTTATGGAATCAGTATCTGGTCGTTCTTCCCCAAACATGTCAGAGGTGACAGCTGATGCTCTTGTACCTGCAGTTCCCATGGACACTTTGTCGGCAGTCCTGGAATCATTTGTTGCCAGGGTGAAAGCTGTGTGCTGGCGTAAGGGGAGTAAAAAGCGCCCCATCCCCTGGGGAATGCTCTGACTCAGACCAGGACCTGGCTGCGGCACAGGACCCCGGTTCTGTGTTGTCTGAGGATGTGGACCAGGACCTTCCTTGTGAGGAAGACACCTCACTTGGGTTAGTACAGGACAGGGCACTTGTCAGTGCGCTTATCAGTGCTGTAAGGGACTCCCTTAAGCTGGATAGTGCAGCTGAGGCATCCACTGAGGGCGCAGTCTTTTTTGGATCCCACAAGTCAGACCACTCTGTGAAGGTTTTTCCTTATGTGTCCTTCTTTGACAAGTTCATTGATAAGGAATGGGAAAAGCCACATAAGTCCTTTGTAGTTCCTCAGCGCCTGGCAGTTCGATACCCTTTTGAGGAGAGCCTTTTCAAAAAATGGGCTTCTCCTCCGGTAGTGGACCCCCCGGTTGCCCGGTAAATAAGGTGACCACTCTCCCTATAGAAGGGACCCCTGCCTTTAAGGACCATACTGATAGGAGGTCCGAGGCACTGACCCGCTCCATGTCTACCATGCTGGGGTCTGCATTGCGGCCTATTGTGACCGCAACTCTGGTGTCTCAGACACTCACTGAATGGGCAAATGTTTTGCACCAGACCGTGGAGGAGCACCAACTCCCTCCCGAATATATTAGACTGGCTGACCAGTTGGTCCTGGGCCTTGTATATGTGTCTGATGCTACACTGGACGCGGCCCCCTTGATATCCAGAGCTTCTGTTTCGGCAGTGGTTTTGCGCCGCCTGATTTGGCTGAAATGCTGGTCTGCTGACCAAGCATTCAAAAAAGCCCTGGCAGATTTACCCTTCAAGGGTGGGATGCTTTTTGGTACCTCGCTGGATGGCATTATCAAGGATGTCACTGGGGGTAAGAGCACTCTCCTCCCTCAGTCCACCAAGGGGAAGGAGCTGCGTCGTAAGCTGGGTCCTTCGTTTCCCACTCAGAAGCCGTATTTTTGTCAATCAGGGCCCTCGGGTAAACCCTCCCAGGCCGACAAGGGCTCAGCTGGGGGACAGAGACGTCCCTGGGTGCGTAAGCCGAACAAGCCGGCACCCAAACCCGCCACTGCATGAAGTCTTGCCCCCGCCCGACTCATGGGTGGGGGGGCGGCTTTGCAGGTTCACAGCTCGGTTGACCTCCCTGATCTCTGACCAGTGGGTCTGCGAGGTGGTCTCTTTGGGGTACAAGATAGAATCTGTTCGGTGGATAGGAAAGAAACTTTCTCTCAAGTCTCCCTCTCCTTCCGGCTCGTCGGTCTACCCTACTTGGGGCAGTGCAGGACTTGCTAAGTTGCGGGGTAATTTTACCTGTTCCGCAGGACGAGAGGTTTCAGGGATTTTATTTGAATCTATTTGTGGTCCCGAAGGACGGGGTCCATCCAATTTTGGACCTCAAAGCCCTAAATGCCTTTGTGAGAGTAAGGAAGTTCCGCATGGAATCCATTCGCTCGGTGGTTGCTGCGCTCCATCCGGGGGACTTTCTGGCGTCCTTGGACATCAAGGACGCATACTTGCATATCCCAATTTGCGCAAGTCACCAGAGGTTTCTGCACTTTGCGATATTGGAGGACCACGTTCAGTTTGTGGCCCTTCCTTTTGGACTAGAGTCGGCACCAAGAGTTTTCACCAAGGTGCTTGCACCGATTCTAGCTTTGCTGAGACAGCGAGGCATTGCCATCGTGGGCTACTTAGACGATCTTCCTCTGAGAGGGTCGCTGAGAGGAATCCCGTCTGCCGATCAATGTCCTAGAACTCCGGGCGATTAGGCTATGCCTCTCCTCGTGGTCGAGGAGGTTGCAAGGTCGCCCAATCAGGATTCAGTCGGACAACGCCATGGCGGTCAACCATCAGGGGGGAACACGGTGCTCAGCTGCAGCGTCCGAGGTCGCTCACATTCTAAGGTGGGCGGAAAGAAACGTGCCGGCTCTGTCAGCCCTCTACATTCCGGGCATAGAAAACTGGCAGGCAGACTACCTGCGCCTGGTGGCGGATGTACCCTGGCGACTGCCACTGTGGGAGGACCTTCTGTCTCAAGGTCACATCATCCTGCTTTACAGTCGCTGGCTTTAACGGAATGGCTATTGAAAGCCAGGTTCTAAGGGACCGGGTTCTTTCCGACTTGGTCATCTCAACCATGCCAAGGGCACAGAAGTCTTCCTCCAGGAAGATCCACCATTGCACCTGGGAGGCCTACATCTGTTTGTGCGAGGAGATGGGGTGGCGTCCAAGGACGTATTCGGTTTCCAGGGTTCTGCTGTTTTTACAGTGTGGAGTAGATCAGAAACTTGCCCTAAGCACCGTTAAGGGTGCTGTTTTTTCAGCGGCCTTTGGTGGCCCATTCTCTGGTGGGTACCTTTTGTGCAGGGGGCTCGTCGTATACTTCCCCCTCTTAAACCACCTCTTCCTCCATGGGATTTGAATCTGGTGCTCTCGGTTCTTCAGGAACCTCCCATTGAAAACAGAGATTTCTCTCTTGACACTTTCTCAGAAGGTGGCCTTTTTGGTGGCCATTACTTCTGTCAGACGTGTTTCTGAGTTGGCGGCCTTGTCCTGCAAGTCGCCATACTTGATCCTCCATAAGGATAAGGTGGTGTTGCGCCCGCAACCTTCCTTTCTTCCGAAGGTGGTTTTGGCCTTTCACCTGAATGAGGACATTGTTCTTCCATCCTTATGTCCTCGACTGTCGCATCCTAGGGAGGTTGCGCTTCATACTTTTAGAAGTGGTACACGCTTTGCAGGTGTACCTGCCTGCTATGGCTCCGTTTCGGAGATCTGACTCGCTTTTTGTGTCGGTGTCTGGTCCAAAAAAGGGCCTGGCGGTCTCGTCGGCCACCATTTCTCGGATCAGGCAGACCGTCATACAGGCCTATGCTCTTAGGACGCGGGCGCCCCCCTTTCTGGTCACGGCACATTCGACCAGGGCAATTGGTGCTTCCTGGGCTTTCCGACATCAAGCGTCTCTCACAGGTGTGCAAGGCGGCGACTTGGTCGTCCGTTCACACTTTTTCCAAATTTTACAAGGTTGATGTGAGTGCATTTTCTGATGCTTCCTTCGGCCGCAAGGTTTTTTGCAGGCGGCTGTCTAAAGTTGCACCTCCTCCGTTGAGGAGCTCTGCTTGTTTGGGGTGAAGTTTTTGGTTTTTACTGATACTGTTCCCACCCCTCGTTTTTTTTACACTAGCGTGGGGATGTCCCACTTCTCAATACTTGTGTCCGTCCATTAACGATAAGAGAAAATAGGATTTTTTGTACTTGCCATAAAATCCCATGGACGGACACGGCACCCACCCCTCCTTTTTTACCTTTTGTACTGCTCGTTACGAACTGAGGCTGCATGCTGCAGGGAGGGGGGTTATGTCAGGAGGTACTACATGTTCAACTCTTAGGCCCCGTACACACGACCGAGGAACTCGACGTGCCAAACACATCAAGTTCCTCGTCGAGTTCAGTGTGGAAGCCGCCGAGGAGCTCGGCGGGCCGACTTTCCTCATTGAACAACGAGGAAATAGAGAACATGTTCTCTTTTCGGCCCGACGAGTTCCTCGACGGGTTCCTCGCTGAAAAGTGTACACACGACCGAGTTTCTCGCCAGAATCCAGCTCCGACCGAGTTTCTGGCTGAATTCTGCCGAGAAACTCGGTCGTGTGTACGGGGCCTCAAAGCAACATGTATTTAACCACTTCTCTACTTTGGGTGTTTTTCAGATTTGGTGTTTACAAGACTAAAACAGTTTTTTTTGCTAGAAAATTACTTAAAACCCACAAACATTATATATTTATTTTTTTCTAATACCCTAGAGAATAAAATGGCGATCATTGCAATACTTTTTGTCACACTATATTTGTGCAGCGGTCCTACAAGCGTACTTTTTTTGGAAAAAAATCACTTTTTTGAATTAAAAAATAAGACCGCAATAAATTTGGCCCAATTTTTTTATATATTGTGAAAGATAATGTTACGCCGAGTAAAATGGTACCCAACATGTCACGCTTACAAATTGCGCCCGCTTGTGGCATGGCGTCAAACTTTTACCCTTAAAAATCTCGATGGGCGACGTTTAAAACATTCTATAGGTTGCATTTTTTGAGTTAGAGTAGGTCTAGGGCTATAATTATTGCTCTCGCTCGAACGATCGCGGCGATACCTCACTTGTGTCGTTTGAACACCGTTTTCATATGCGCGCGCTACTCGCGTATGCGTTCGCTTCTGCGCACGAGCTCGTCGGGACGGGGCGCTTTAAATTTTTTTTTTTTTTCTTATTTTTTTTTTTTATTTTCTTATTTTTTACACTGGGGAAAAAAAAAATGATCACTTTTATTCCTATTACAAGGAATGTAAACATCCCTTGTAATATAAAAAAGCATGACAGGTCCTCTTAAATATGAGATCTGGAGTCAAAAAGACCTCAGGTCTCATATTTAGACTAAAATGCAAAAAAAAAAAAAAAAATTGAAACTGTCATTTTTTTCAAATGACAAAAAAAAAGAAGTTTCTTTAACCACTTGCCGACCTCCTCATGTAGATATACGTCAGCAGAATGGCACGGACAGGCACATCAACGTACCTGTACGTGCTCTGCTTGACGTGGGTGGGGGGTCCGATCGGGACCCCCCCCCCCGCTACATGCGGCGGTCGGTAAGCCTCGGAGAGCGATCCGGGACGACGGCGCGGCTATTCGTTTATAGCCGCCCCGTCGCGATCGCTCCCCGGACCCGAAGAACGGGGAGAGCCGCGTGTAAACACGGCTTCCCCGTGCTTCACTATGGCGGCGCATCGATCGAGTGATCCCTTTTATAGGGGAGACTCGATCGATGATGTCAGTCCTACAGCCACACCCCCCTACAGTAGTAAACACACACTAAGTGAACACTAAATGTTACAGCGCCCCCTGTGTTTAACTCCCAAACTGCATCTGTCATTTTCACAATAAAGAATGCAATTTAAATGCATTTTTTGCTTTTTTGGTCCCAAAAATGTGTCAAAATTGTCCGAAGTGTCCGCCATAATGTCGCAGTCACGAAAAAAATCGCTGTTTGCCGCCATTAGTAGTAAAAAAAAAAAAATGCAATAAAACTATCCCCTATTTTGTAAACGCTATAAATTTTGCGCAAACCAACCGATAAACGATTATTGCGATTTTTTTTTTTGATTTTTTTTTACCAAAAATAGGTAGAAGAATACGTATCGGCCTAAACTGAGGGAATTTTTTTTTTATATATATATGTTTTTGGGGGATATTTATTATAGCAAAAAGTAAAAAATATTGCATTTTTTTCAAAATTGCCGCTCTATTTTTTTTTATAGCGCAAAAAATAAAAACCGCAGAGGTCATCAAATACCACCAAAAGAAAGCTCTATTTGTGGGGAAAAAAGGACGCCAATTTTGTTTGGGAGCCACGTCGCACGACCGTGCAATTGTCTGTTAAAGCGACGCAGTCCCGAACTGTAAAAACCCCTTGGGTCTTTAGGCAGCATATTGGTTCCGGGGCTTAAGTGGTTAAGAGGCTGGGCGGGACTGACGTTTTGACGTCACTTCCGCCCAGCAGAGCTATGGGGACGGGCGAAGGAGATTTTTCCTTCAGTCTCGTCCCCAGTCAGCAGCCGAACGCACCCGATCTCCTCCGCCGCTACCGACGGCTCCGGTAAGCGGCGGGAGGGGGGGGGCCCTCTCCCGCCGCCGATAACGGCGAATCCGCCGCGGAGACTGCCGTTATCGTTAACAGAACCGCTGACACTAAAGATGGATACCTCGGTTGTGGCAGCAGCTGCTGCCGTTACCGAGATATCCATCTTTAAAGTTAGGCCGTATAAAGACGTACAGCGGTTTGGAAGTGGTTAATTATCGAACATGTTCTGCCTAGTCCTCCTGTGAACAGGAACATAAACCACTTGAGAAGGATGTGTCCGTCCATGGACGACAGAGGAAAGGATTTTACGGTGAGTACAAAAAAATCCTATTTTTTTTTCTGTGGGGGGGGGATTCTCTACCAGGTGTGTGAGATTATCTTGGCCCATCAGTCATCAGGTGTCGGTGGCCCAGGTGTGCAAAACCACTATTTGGTCTTTGGTTTATATATCTACAGGATTTTCACCAGGTGGATGTCGATAACGTGGAGGATACTGCCTTTTGGCCAACAGCGTATTACAAATAGCTTAGGTCCTTCTCTGACAGTTTCTGTGATGGCGTCTCCTTCCCCTCAAGGATATTGCTTTGGGACATCCCAAGTAGTTGTCATTTATAATAACTGGCTCTGTGTCCTGTGATGTACGATAAAGAAAATGGGATTTTTTTTCTTGCCTGTAAAAACCTTTTTTTCTTTTTAGTACATCACAGGACACAGAGGTCCCTCCTCTCGCTTGCTACAATACTGAAGTGTTTCCTGTGGAGGAGGGGTTATATAGGGGAGGACTTCCTGTTTGTTTGATCTAATTGATCTACCAGTGTCCATTCACCTATAGGTGGCGTATAACTCTATTATTTGAATGATGCCACAATCGGCATTGTTTTACTAGAATTTTCCTTCTATCATTTTTAAAGCTGAACACCAGGAAAAGCAAATATTTTCTAGATGCAAAAGGCTTTGTGTAATTCTTCCAGATCTGTGTAGTAATCCCATGTGGATCTTTGCCTCTGTGCAGAAGCTTCCTTTTTATAAAGACAAGTCGGTGCTTCAGTGCTGCTGTCTCCCCTTGTGTAGCATGACTGGTCTTGTTTCCGTAGTTTCACACAGGCAGTCTGTAGTGGGAGGATCTGCTTTTTTCAAGGACAGGGATGATGTCATCAAGAGCCCTTTCACACTGGGGAGGTGGGTGCATTGGCGATAAAGTGCCTTTATTTTTAGTGGCACTTTATAGTCATTTTCGCGGCGCTATTC
The DNA here is from genome assembly GCF_905171775.1 of Rana temporaria. Taxonomy (NCBI): domain Eukaryota; kingdom Metazoa; phylum Chordata; class Amphibia; order Anura; family Ranidae; genus Rana; species Rana temporaria. The sequence continues at coordinate 313,780,123 of NC_053493.1, forward strand.
GGCCGCTAGCGGGGGGCTAGCGGCCGAGAAAGAGTTAAAACCGCCGGCAAAGCGCCGCTGCACCGGTGGCCTTAGCGACGCTGCCCATTGATTTCAATGGGCAGGGGCACTTTAGGAGCGGTGTACTCACCGCTCCTACAGCGCCTCAAAGATGCGGCTAGCAGGACTTTTTTTACCGTCCTGCCAGTGCACCGCTCCAGTCTCAAAGCCCTCGGGCTTTCACATTGGAATGAAAGGAGCCACTCTTTCAGGGATCTTTGCAGGCGCCATTTTTAGTGTTATAGCTCCTGCAAAGCGCCTTAGTGTGAAAGGGGTCTTGCAGTTTCTTTTACAAGATAATATCTATGTAAAAATATTTGGTGCACACAAAATTGATTTAGATCCATTTTTGCTATTTAGGAATATATTTAAATTTATTTATTTTTTGCGCCTGAAGTTTGGGATAAAATTTATTTTATGCAAGGAAAGTGTGAGGTTAGGTAATCACAACCCTGGTGAATATGCAGTGCTTGTGTTTTTAGAGAAAATGACAGCAGAGGGCAGCAAAGTTGCATTATCATCTTTAGGAGTAGTATTTGTTTCTCAAAGCAGTAGAACGCTAGATATTTTTTTTCACACGGATTTTAAAGTGTATTTAATGCAAAATATTTTGTTTTAGACAAGGGTGGAAAATGCCTGTCAGGTTTTAATTGCTGCCCTGGTCCATTGAGTATAATTGATGCTCTTTATTTTTCCTTCTAAGCATTGCCACTAATAGGAAAGTGATAGATAAACCAACATTTTAGGGTTGTCACTAAAACGAGGGGAAGGGAAATCTACTAATAGGGACTCCTGTTCCAAGGCCCTGTTCACATATATCTGTTTCCACTGTCATGCATTTTTTTCCCAGCTTTTTTTAAAATGTTAAAGTACTCTTTCATGCATTGTGCGTTATTGTTTTTAGCACATAAGGATGATTTTTCCTGTGGTAGAATCAATAAGGCAATGTTCTGTTTTTCTGTGTCCGGAGTTGAAGAAGCAAGGCTGATTTGGTCCTGCATGACTTCGGTCCGAATGCGCTGCAAATTCAGTCATACAATGTGTGTGGCTGAATTTGCATCACACAGATATCGCATGTGATTTGTACAGCAGTGCGGTACGAATCGCATGCAATGGCGTACAGCGCAGCAGTGTGAGCCCAGCCTTACACTGCTGTTTGCAGCTGTGCTAGCAGTTGTCATGGTGTTTAAACGCCCCTAAAGGTTGGGATCGCTTGTTTTTTGGGTAACCTCATGTATAACACATTAGTGGATTCCAAAGGCCAGAGCTAAATTTTGATGACCGAAGTGAGCATGTGCGAGTCGCGCAGCTTTTTGTGAATGGGCACACCGTCCTGTGTGTCCCAGAAGGCAGCACGCCTCCATTTCCCAGGAAGCAACGCGAGGAGGAGAACATAGAACCTCACCGTAGACGAGGAAGAGGCAGATTAGGAAAATCTACCTTGTAACAGTCTTTTCTGGTAAGTATACATTTTTTTTTTTTTTTTAGGGGTGGACCTCCACTTTTAAGCTACACATGGAAGCAGTTGTGATGCTTAATTTCGGGTCTTTTGCAAAAAATCCCCCAACATTATTAAAGGAGGCTCCCAGAGCCCCCCGCCCGCAGACCCCGACAACCAACGGCCAGGGTTGTCGGGAAGAGGCCCTGTCCTTAACATGGAGACAGGGTGCTTTGGCGCCCCCCTGCCCCAGAGCACCCACCCCCCCCCATGTTGAGGGCATGTGGCCTGGTACGGCTCAGGAGGGGGGGGCGCTCGCTCGTCCCCACTCCTTTCCTGACCGGCCGGGCGGCGTGCTCGGATACGGGTCTGGTATGGATTGTGGGGGAACCCCCACACTGTTTTTTTTCGGCGTAGGGTTTCTCCTTACAATCCATACCAGACCGAAGGGCCTGGTATGCCCCCCTGGGGGAACCCATGCAGTTTTTTTATTTAAAATTTGGCGTGGAGTTCCCCCTCATGATTCATACCAAACGACGCGGCTAAAATTGGCAGGGATCCAAGTCGGATCCCCGTCGCTTCTATGTTGGCCTTTTCCCATGGTGGTGAGCCGGCTCGGCGCTGGCTCCCACAACAGTGCTCGTAGGTAGTCAATCTTGCCGAGAAAGGGAGTAGGAGCAGTTTTAAGAATAGTTAGGAATATTCCGGAATTCTACTTTCTGGCTCAATCATTTATTGAATTTTCACAAAGCAATGAACACAATAACAAGACACAGCCGTCATCTGTGCATATTGCCCATATAAAAATACAAAAGCTTGGTTCCGGAATACTATAAGTCCCACAAAGCAAATTGCTTCCAAAGTTGATATTTTACATTACGATATTGACAGGCCCATGTGTGTACAAAATGTGCAGGGGTCATGTCTTTCCAGCTCCAACACTTTTTCAAGTGTTTTGAGTAGATAAGATATGTTTAGAAGGTCATTAAGATGATTGCCTGGGTGGACTTTGCTTTTTAGATGTGTTTCAGCCACTTGTGAATCACCTTTCACCTTCTAGCATGGTTTACCGTAATCTGTTAATTATTGAAGGTCTCCAGTTTACTTGGTAACTGTTCAAGACAGATAAAGCTATATCTGCATGTTCCTGCATGTTCCTCAAGAGGGTGCCAGAATTTAAAAAATACTTTGTTAAACTGATTTACAGGACTTGTGTAATCCACATTTTAATGATATGATCATGCCGTACTGTATATTTACTATAATAAAAAACTGTGGCAACTCATATTTAATAAACCATTAGCAGAGGAGGCATCATCCCTATTACCATAATCCAAAGAAAGCCACACACATATATGCCTATATATGCCTCCAATAGTAAGTTTTGTAGCAAACATTAAAAACATAGTCCCAATTAAAAAGTCGGTATGGTCAATGTATAGGGATACTTACTGGTGACTGTGTGTGTGGTTTTTGTTTTTGTGTTTTTTAACATACTGTCATCAGAGTTGTTCAGTGTCATCATAGTGACACTTTACTACTCTGGGGGATGATCAGGCATTTTTTTTTGTTTTTACACTTTTGCTTATAACGGTGATAAACAATAGTTTTACTGTCCTGAATGGCTTTCATTCATGACGGCTTGCTTAATATTGTGATGCTGTGAATTGCTACAGCTCAATCACAGGTACTATGTGATAACTGTGGGCCAATCACAACAGTAAGCAAGCTGTCATGAATGGAAGCCATTCATGACAGTTGTGCTTACAATGTAATCATTTGATTGCCAAGATTGGTCCTAGTGCTCACATGATACAGATGACGTGTTTCGTTAGCCAATCACCGCTAACTTCTTCAGAGCAAGGGGGAGTTTATGTGAGTGACTTAAATATCATGGTGAGGGTACAGTATCCTCTTATAACCACTAGAGATCTCATACTCATTCTTCTTCTTGGAACATTCAGCACGCTAGAGAATAAACACTTGGCTGCCATCTTTCTTTGAATTCAAACCAAAGAATAGGGGGATGGTACCAATTGTTATGTGAAAAGGAGAGAAAATTGGGAATTGAAAGTTAAAATAAAAAGTAAATAGGACAGAAATTTTGAGTGAAAAATTACTGCGAATAATTGAATATTCATATTCTTATCCTGAGAACATGGATGGCCGTTATCTAAAAACAGTCAAAACAATCAACATGTCACAAAGTACATTCATTTTTTTTTCCTTCTGTAGAAGGATGGTATCAAAATCACCCCTTCTTAATGGGAGGTTCAGGACCTAAAAAACCTTCACAGTTAACCCAAAATACATGACTTGAAAGTTGTCTATCTGATTTATCATATTCACTTACTACAAAAAAGGTCTATCCTTCCCTCCACTTCTCCATTTAACGAGTTTGAGGTGTTTAAGGACCTCAACCTGTTCTTCATTAAAGTCCTTTTATAAACTATGTCATGAAAAAAAGAACCAATAATCTAGATCCCCAAACTAAGGATAAAAAGTTAGATGAGGCAGAAAAGGAAGCCTTAGACCAGGGATGCTCAAACTACGGCCCTCCAGCTGTTGTAAAACTAAACATCCCATGAGGCATTGTAACACGCTGACATTCAGACATGACTAGGCATGATGGGAATTGTAGTTCCTGAACAACTAGAGGGCCATAGTTTGAAGACCCATGCCTTAGACAATCTAATCTTCCAGATGAATGAAAAATTTGGAGTGCTTCAGAAGAGGTCCCTAACCACCCAACTAGGTGGTCAGCCAACTTGCGGATCAGTTCAACAAAAATGCCAACATTTTGGGTTTAATACTTCTTTTAACTGACAATGCACCGGAAGGTGTTTAGTTTATATTTGGATGCAGGGCTGGAGTTTTTCAGGAATAGATTCTATCCTGATTGTTACTAATTGTTGCTGGCCATAGCATTCGAGAAGATTGAAGTAGAACGTTACCCAAAAGGGGAAGTTTTTCTCTTCCTCTTATCTGTGCAATGAAACCTGTTTGTAGAAAATAAATGAGTAGGGGCTAGGCGCAAAATCATAGCTTATAGAAATCACCTCCTGCACCCAAGCATCTCCGATGCTTACTGCTCAAATGTCCACAAAGGCAAACAGATATACCCCTACCCTTTAGAAAGTGGGGGTACCCCATGCTACAGAAGATTTTTCTGAGGGTTTGGGGAGACTTGGCAGTCCAAGGCTTGCTGGTGTACTGGGATCCAGGCCTGGCCTGGGCTTGGCTTTGGAGGTTGAGGCATGAAAGTAACAAAAAGGAACTGCCTTTAGCCTCTGAGGAGTGAACCTTCCCCAACTGAACACGTGGTTTCTCCTGCTGAAGCAGATACTATAGGTATTGTGGCCCCAGTGGCATCCTTGGTGAGGGTGTCCAAGGCAGCTTTGAAGAGACGTTGTCAATCGCTGGGCGAGTGGAGCAACTTTTATGTATGTCTGTTATGCAGCCCATAACTTTATCCTAAGCGTCATCTTCCTATTTACAGGAGACTCATACAGGAAATTAGATGGGCGACCACTAACCTCCCATGCCTGAGCTCCAGACATGCCATTCATGCGGTGTCAACATTTATAGCACTCAAGTCCCAAAGATGCAGAAAGGACCTCCAACTTCTTGGATGGAGGGGCATTATAAAAGGGTATATAATCCATTTGATAAAGTTTTTCAGCAAAGGCTTTCTAGGATTAGTAGTTTAAGATGCTGCAGTGACATCACAACCAGGTAGGGTTGCCATCTCACCCCTTTTAAACCAGAAAACAAAAAATGTACCCCCTTCCTGACCGGGCCATTTTATTGCAATACGTCACTGCGTCGCTTTAACTGACAATTGCGCGGTCGTGCGAAGCTGTGCCCAAACAAAATTGATGTTCCCAACCCCCCCTCCACAAATAGGGCTTTCTTTTGGTGGTATTTGATCACTTCCTGCAGTTTTATTTTTTGCGCTATAAACAAAGACAGGCGTTTTTGAAAAAAGCTATATTTTTTACATTTTGCTATAGTAAATATCCCCAAAAAATGTATAAAACTAATTTTTCTCTCTGGTTAGGCTTTTTCTTCCCCACATATTTTTGGTAAAAAAAATCGCAATAAGCGTATATTGATTGGTTTAGCGTCTAGAAAATAGGGGATGGATTTATGGCAATTTTTTTTTTTTTTTTTACTAGTAATGGTGCCAATCTGATTTTTATTGGGATTGCGACATTGTGGCAAACAGATCGGAGACTTATCACACTGTTTGGGGACCATTGACATTTATACAGCGATCAGATTATACAACGACAGCCATTGATTACTGTATAAATGTCACTGGCAGGAAAGGGGGTTAACACGGGGTTAAATGTGTATCCTAGGGAGTAATTCTAACTGTGGGGGGAATGGGACTGCCTGGGGGAGGAGGAGACCGATTGTTGTTCCTAAGCAGTAGGTACAATAGATCACTCTCCTCACCCCCGACAGAATGGAGATCTGTCTGTTTACATTGACACATCTGCGTTCTCTCCTCAGGAACAATTGCGGCCGCTGGCCACGTGCACGGGCTCCTACATCACATGGCAGGTGCGTGACTTAGGCCAGCAGTTAATTACACAGGTTCTGCGGCTGATTAAGTTGGTAATTGAACTCTGTGCCTTATCCACATTAAATTGGCCTCCGATCCTGTGTAATTCATATGTGTTTGGGTTTAAAGAGATGAGGTGGCAACCCTACAACCAAATGTTTGCCATTTTTATTTTTTATTTTTTTTACACTCCCACGGATCCGCATCCCTTGAAATTTAAGGCTCCATGCACATTGGGCTTAAAAAAACATCATCTGTTCTCTCGGGAGTAAAAAACGCTCCTATAGAACATTTCTTGTACAAAGTTTAGCTGAGTTTAAGCTCCAGTCAGAAATGCGAACCAGAACGTGGTTTTTTTTTTTTTTTTGCATCTAAACGTTAAACCCAAAATATGCCTCTTAAAATCCTAATGTACACGGCCACATATGATAGCATTGAGCTGCTTTTACAGGCAGAGCACAAAACTTATAGATGCAATGTTTTTTAAGCCAGTGTGCATGGAGCCTGAGGCCGCGTACACACGGTCGGTCCATCCGATGACAACGGTCCACCGATGAAGCTGACTGATGGTCTGATGTGCCTACACACCATAGGTTAAAAAAATTATCGTGTCAGAACGCGGTGACGTAAAACATAACGACGTGCTGAAAAAAAAACGAAGTTCAATACTTCCAAGCATGTGTCGACTTGATTCTGAGCATGCATGGATTTGTAACCGATGCTTTTGCATACTAACCATCGGTTTTGACTGATCGGTTAGGCCTCCATCGGTTAAATTTTAAAGCAAGTTCTACATTTTTTGACCGAAGGATAACCGACCGATGGGGCCCACACACGATCAGTTTGGACCGATGAAAAGGTCCTTCTGTCCGTTTTCATCGGTTTTGACCGACCGTGTGTACGCGGCCTAAAGCTTCTGCACTGAATAAGGCCCCTTTCAGACGAATGGCTGTTTTGCCGCAGCTAAAAGCATGTTTTATGTTTTGCTGGAATTCAAGCCTCCAGGCACAGCAATTAGCTGCATTTGTACAGTGCTTTTAGCTGCGATTGCGTTTAGCCGCGGCACGATATTGAACAGGGATCCGTCTTGGATCCCTGCCAAGGGATCCGACTTGGATCCCTGCGTTTGGTATAAATCTTGAGGGGGAACTCCACGCCAAATTTCAAATACAAAAACGGCATGGGTTCCCCCTACAGGAGCATACCAGGCCCTTGGATCTGCTATGGATTTTAAGGTGACACCCTGTACGCCGGAAAACAGCGTGGGGGTTCCCCCCAAAATCCATACCAGACCCATATCCGAGCAACAGCCCGGCCGAAAAGGGGTGGCCACGAGCGAGCGCCCTCCCCCTCCTTAACGGTGCCAGGCTGCATGCCCTCAACATGGGGGGGTTGGGTGCTTTGGGGCAGGGGGCACCCTGTGGCCCCCCCACCCCAAAGCACCTGTCCCCATGTTGATGAGGACAGGGCCTCTTCCCGACAACCCTGGCCGTTGGTTGTCGGGGTCTGCAGGAGGGGAGCTTATCGGAATCCGAGAGCCCCCTTTAATAAGGGGCCCCCCAGATGCCGGCCCCCCACCCTGGGTGAAGGAGTATGGGGGGTTATTAAAGTAATTTATTAGTCGGCTCCGGGGCCCCCCCCTCTTCTTTAGATCTTTTACGAGGGGGGCTGCTTCTTCGATGTCTTCTGGGGGGGGATGTGCAGGTCTTCACCGCTGTCTGGTTCTCTTCCGCCGGGGGCAGGCGCTTTCTTCTTTAGCTCTTTTACAGCGGCCCTCTCCTGGGCTTCTCCTTCGGCGGGGGGGGGTGCAGGTGTTCACCGCCATCTGGTTCTCTTCCGCGGGGGGGGGCGCTTTCTTATTTAGCTCTTTTACAGTGGCCCCCTTCCGGGCTTCTCCTTCGA
>NC_053493.1:314090571-314170571 GCF_905171775.1 Rana temporaria
TTGGACGAGATCCAATTTTACCTACCAGCATGTCTTTGGAGTGTGGGAGGAAACCGGAGTACCCGGAGGAAACCCACGCAGGCACAGGGAGAACATGCAAACTCCAGGCAGATGGTGTCGTGGTTGGGATTCGAACCAGCAACCCTTTTGCTGCTAGGTGAAAGTGCTACTCACTGCACCACTGTGCTGCCCAAGTAAACCTGTATTAAATTGCCAAAAATAACTGTCGTCTGTGCTGGCATTAAAATGCTGATGTTGAAAAAATTTAAGTATATGCTAGATCCCATTTAACTTTTAATATAAACTGAATGTTATAGATTGGAATTAAGGAAGACTGTGGGCCAGATCCTCAAAAGGTATACGCCGGCGTAACTGCTGTTACGCCGTCGTATCCCTGTTTCTAACTATGGAACTGATCCACAGAATCAGTTTTCCATAGTTAGGCAGAAGATCCGGCATGTGTAAGGGACTTACACTGCCAGATCTTAGGATGCAGTACCGCATCCGCCGCTGGGGGCATTTTGTGTCGAAATGCCGCCTCGGGTATGCAAATTAGCACTTACGGAGATCCACGAAGCTTTTCAGCTTCGTTTTTTCTCCGTAAGTTTTAGTTTGCAAACGCAAAATTAGGGCTGCTTTTACAAAGTGTAAACTGTTTACACCATGTAAAAGCAGACCCTTCTGTCCAGCGACGCAATTTTTTTTTTGTTTTGAATTTTTTTTTTCGCGCCATATCTTTTTTTTTTCCCCCGACGCAACTTTATTGACCCGTCGCAATCCACAAAGCTCGGCGTAACGTAATTTCACGATATGCACGTCGGGAAAATGACGTCACGAGCATGCGCATTACGGCCGGCGCGGGAGCGCGCCTAATTTAAATGGGAATCGCCCCCATGAAAAGAGGAACGCCTTGCGCCGGCGGAATTTAAGTTACACAGCCAAACATTTCTAGGTAAGTGCTTTGTGGATCGGGCACTTAGGTAGAAATTTTAAGGCAGTGTAACTTAAATGGGAAAAATTAAGTTACGCCGGATCTTTGTGGATTACCCCCTGTGTCTTTAGAGCAGACATGCAGTAATTTGATCTTTCAAGAACTGAAACCTAAATAAATGTTCTCAACAGAGCACCTGTCATAAAACTGTTCACTATTGGCTGTTCCCCAGCAACATGTAGAAGGTGTTGGGAATGTAATAGCAGCAATTACAAAATAGTATTGTTTTTGTTAATTGTACAAGTAAAATAGTTTTAAATGCGTACCTCATACATTTCAGAACAATAGAACTGTAAGGGAATAAAAATACTAAAGTACCTTATTAAAACATTCTGCAGTTTGGGGTGTATCTAAGTTATTTTGTGTCCCAGTTTTACTCCACATTAAACAACCTTTGTCGATAACCATGCAAATCGTTCAAGGAGCAAAATGCAACATCTATAACCATGCATGTCATACAATTAGAATTACTTTGAAGTCAGACCAGTACAAAACAATTGGCTCCCGCTGCTGTCAATCAATTGCTGTGAGGAAGGATTGGGGGTGGGACCGAGCCGGCTGTGTGTCAATAGACTCGCATTGCCTAACTCAGGAGTGAGCCCATAGGTGTTCTGGCATAAGAAGCAGCTTCTTAAGGGGGCACACCAAGAAGAGGAAGATCCAAGAGCACTGGCGGGGTCCCCAGAAGAGGTTGTTTGGGGTGCTCTTTGCAATCCCATTTCACAGCTGGTATGAACATGATTGTATTTAAAATAAAATAGACTGTACAAGCACTTTAAATTTATATGTATTAAAAAATTTGCATGGCTTTTGGAACTGTTAGAAATAAAGGTTACATATGTGATTTTTTTTTTTTTTACTGGATGTGTTAAGAGTTTTTACATATGGGAAATATAGAAATATACTGTTTATTATACACCAATTAGCCATAACATTATGACCACTGACAGGTAAGGTGATTATCTTGTTACAATGGCATCTGAAAGTGCTTGGGATATATTAGGCAGCAAGTGAACACGTTGTCGCCGACGTTGATGTACTAAAAGTAGAAAAAAAATGGGCAAGCGTAAGGATTCAAATGACTTTGACAAGGGCCCAATTGTAATGGCTAGATGACTGGGTCCACTCCAAAACTGCAACTCTTGTAGGATGTTCCCAGTCTGCAGGTGTCAGGACCCACAAAACAATGGTCCAAGGAAGGAAAATGGTGAACTGGAGACAGGGTCATGGGCGGCCAAGTCTCATTGATGCACGTTGGGAGTGAAGGCTGGCTTCTGTAGTTCGATCCAATAGAAAAGCTACTGTAGCTCAAATTGCTGAAAAAGTTAATACTGGTTCTGATAGAAAGGTGTCCATTTACAGTGCATTACAGTTTGTTGCATATGGGGCTGTGCAGCAGTAGACTGGTTAGGGGTGCCCATGCTGACCCATGTCCACAGTCAAAAGTGCCTAAAATGGGCATCTGAGTATAAGAGCTGGACCACAGAGCAATGTAAGGTGGCCTGGTCTGATCGATCACATTTTCCTTCACATCATGTGGATGGCTAGGTCCATGTGAATCGCTTGCCTGGGGAAGATATAGCACCAGGATGCGCTATAGGAAGACAGCAAGCCGGCACTGGCAGTGATCTGCTGCTAATGGATTGGTGTCGGATACCACAGCATACCTTTAAAGGTCTAGTGGACATGCCTCAATGGGTTAGGGCTGTTTTGGCATCAAAAGGGGGACCTACTCACTATTAGATGGGTAGTCATGTTATGGTGGGAGGTTATAATGTTTTTTGTTGATCGCTGTATGTTCCAACAACATACTTGTATTAAATGATTAGTTGACCTTTTCGCAAAAGATGCAATAGTGACGCAATTCACAACACCATCCTACCCCTTCTGGCCCCTCTTGCATGTACCTTACATGATTTCCATCTTCTGATGTCCTCGCCAGTAGGGATGAGTCGAACACCCCCCGGTTCAGTTCGCAGCAGAACATGCGAACAGGCAAAACATTTGTTTGAACACCAAGTGTATGGGACACAAACATGAAAAATCAAAAGTACTAATTTTAAAGGTTAATATGCAAGTTATTGTCATAAAAAGTGTTTGGGGACCTGGGTCCTGCCCCCAGGGGACATGTATCAATGCAAAAAAAGTTTTAAAAACTAAAAAAAAATCGGCAGCAGTGATTTTAATGCCTAAATTACATTTCTAAAGGAAAAAAGTCATTTAAAACTACTCCTGGCACAGGGTTCCTCTTAATATCCATACCAGACCTGAAGGGCCTGATACGGAATTGGGGGGGGGGGGCCTACACATTTTTTTATTGGTTCGGGGTTCCCCTTAATATTCATACCAGACCCAAAGGGCCTGGTAATGGACTAGGGGGAACCCATGCCGTTTTTTTCAATTACTTTTATCTGTATTGCCGGGACCCGACAATTCATTATAGCCGTGAGTAGTTTTAAATTACTTTTTTTTCCTTTTAGAAGTGTCATTTTGTGCAGAGACAGTTATAAACACGGGAAACATGCGCTATTTTACAGGCATACTATAGACACCCCCCAGGTACGAAATTTAAAGGAATATTTCACTTTTATTGTTTCACTTTAAGCATTATTAAAATCGCTGCTCCCTGAAAAAACTTCAGTTTTTAAAACTTTTTTTGCATTGATACATGTCCCCTGGGGCAGGACCTAGGTCCCCAAACACTTTTTATGACAATAACTTGCATTTTAACCTTTTAAAATTAGCACTTTTGATGTCTCCCATAGACTTTTAAAGGGTGTTCCACGGCTTTGGATTTTGCTGCGAACACCCCAAATTGTTCGCTATTCGGGCGAACAGCCAATGTTCGATTTGAACTCAGGTTCGACCCAAACATAAAGCTCATCCCTACTCACCAGCTAGTAGAACAGTACAGCTCTTTCAAATTTCACAGAACAGTGGAGGCTTATAGAAACATATTGCTTGCAATAGTGAGCACTTGTTAGTTAGCGCTGGCCATGTGACTACGCTGACTAATGAGAATCTCCTCCTTTTTTTCTGAAGCGCCGTCCAAGAAAATGAATGCTCCTTAAAAGAATTCTCATTGGTCAATGCCGTCACATGACCAGCATTGACTAATGAGCACTCGCCATTGCTAGCATTGTGCCGTTACACTGTCTCCCATGCTGTGTAGTGATGTTACTAATTAACAATTGAACTAGCTTTCCCTTTTCCCAAGAACAGACTAAAATGCCAGAAATGATTGTGTAGTAGTGTAATGTATACTGCTGCCATTCTGTAAAGAGGATCAGTACAACACTGCATGGCATCGGTGGATAGCGGGAGCAAAGCTCATTGGAGAGGCCATTTTAAAAGTCACAAAAATGGTTAACATTGTACATTAAACATACGTTGATTTTAATGAACTGCACAAACTGAATAGGGGAGGAAGTCTAGCACTGTTCTGAGGGGGTTCCATTCTAGAGCCTGCTGCATGTTGTTTTTTTGTTTTGTTTTTTGACCCCCATAAGTCAAGTAATTTCAGATTTATGTAATCCTTTTTCTTATTTATATATTATGGTGCTGCTTTTGGGTGCAGGTATTGGTTCCAATATCCACATTTTACAGATTGCATAACAACTTTGTTGAACAGGAAGTGAGTGGAATGTATCCGATTGGTATCTGCCTTAATTATACCTAGTTGTAAAAATAGCTGTAATATGAAATGTTCTTGGACACGCATTGTGATCTAAGATATTTTAGATAACCTAATAGGAAATTAGTGAACTATGAGGATTATATGTATGCTTTCAGATCTCTGGTTGTTAAAATGCCAGGGCGTAAAACATGGTAATAAAGGGTGTGAAATGTCATTGGTCTGATGTGGAATACAATGTGCAAGCGAATCAGGTAGAATAAACCTGTTAGGCTAACATTTTTTTTAAATAATTCTATCTGGTCATAGTAGAGCCCAAGTTTAATATTAAGTAAGCAGAGTAGTAAAGCAGTGCATCCACTGTCGTGAATAGTGAGCGTGTCTAAATTTTAAAACAATGGAAGGATCTTAATCGCTTCCAGACCGCCCACCGCACATTTATTTTGACAGGACGGCCCGGCTGCGTGAAACAACGAACCTGTACATTGTTTCCTCTTCTGGGTCTAGGGTGCTCGCTGCCGGCATCCCGTTTCCACTGTGATTGGACACATTGGGAGCCAATCGGCGGGTCCGGCGGCCGCCGGGACCTGCCTATTGTTCGCTGGAGTGGAAAAACAGCAGTCTGCCTATGTAAACAAGGCAGACCACTGTTCTGGCAGAGAGAAAGAGCGAGATCTTGTGTTTCTGCTAATCAGGAACATAGATCTCTCTTGCTCCAGTTAAACCACCCCGCACACTCCCTAGGAGCACAGGGAGTGTTATACAGCATAGTGCTTGTGCTGTGTATTTTAGCCACCTGTATCACCTGAAATACCTGGCTGATCCTACCAGTTTCTACCCTCCCCTCTGTATGCTGACTCCAATATATCAGGGCTGCTGACATCGTTGTTGGCATACGTTCCTTCGTCATGCACTGTTTGTTTTTTTAAGTCAGCTACAAACACTGAAGCTGCTGACTTTTAATAAGGACACTTACCTGTCCAGGAAGCCTGCGATGCTGGCCCCCCAGAGGCCGATCCGGCCATCGGATCAAGTGTAGGCATCGCCATTATAACTAACAGGAACCTGCAGTGGAGCCTTGCAGCGCTTTGTGAATGGCCAGCTGTCTTCTGGGACACACACAGGTCCTAGAAGACAGCGAGGGGACTCGCCGCACAAAAAAGATATGCTGTCCTGCGCCGCGGATTGGATGGATCGTAAGTACACTATGTACTTCATAAAAAAGGTATGTTAGAAGGAAAAAAAATATTCAAAAATGAGGAGTGAGGAGGTGGTCTTTCGTTTAAGACCAGCTCTCAACAGTGGGTGGAACTCCCCTTTAATTGTTGTACCACAAGCAAGTGTTTAATAGGCATGTACAAACCTAAGCACAATCATAAAAAAAGGGGGGAAAAAAAAGATGCTTCCATTACATATGATTTTATTCACCCTGAAATTTAGGGTCAATGATTTGGATGTGTAACACACTGTGTGTAGGGGTCAGAAGCTTAAAAAAGCAATGTGTGCAGGGGTCAGGAGCATATGAAGTACGTGTGTGTATCAGGAGTGCATAACGCTTGGAGAAGCAGGGTTCAGAAGTTTGTAAAGCACAGAGAGCAGAGGTGAGGATAGTCAAGAATTCCAATACAAACAATACTTCTCCACTTTCACCTCTCGGCAAAAATATTTTTCTCACTCCCAAAACATCAAACACTAATCTGCAAAAAAAATCCCTCAATTCTCCACATGCAAAATTCCTTCTTCCTATCAGTACGTTTCTTCCCTGTTCCCCCCCCTTCCAGCACAAATCCTCATTCTTCAATTCTTTGTTCTTTAACCACCCCCAACCCTCAGCACAGGTCACCTCACTCCCCAAATCCTCTCGTGTGCTGCTGTTAGCATGGCGGTGTGGTGTGACAAATTGAATGCTGATCAAGTTTTAATATATTGTTAACTGTTGTCCTGCTTTTGAAATAATTTTTCTTGATGAAATTTAAGACTGCAGAATAATTGTTCCGTGTTTTACAGATGTGTTTTTACATTCCTCTGAATTGTTTATGTGCCACATGGCTTGAGCTGTGATATGTACTGTACATTACTGCAGTATATTGACAAACTCATCACATCGATGATGTAGGAAGGTCAATCAGCCTGCCAGAGATTTACCTTGAACATTGCCCTCATTTCCGCTTCTGTGTACTTTGGCTTTTCTGCTCTCCTCCAGTGTACTGTTTTTCTTTGCGTGGGTGATGGGAGTATTTGTCATGATAATCATTACACAGGGTATGTTTGCGTGTGTATATGTAAATGTTCCAAAAAGATAAATGTTGCTCTCAAGTATTTGTACAGCATGCAGTATGTAAACATTTAAAAGTAGAATGAAAAAAGCAACACCGAAAACAAATGTAGGTTCTACAGTGATGAAAATAAGTATTTGAACACCCTGCTATTTTGCAAGTTCTCCCACTTGGAAATCATGGAGTAGACTGAAATTGTTATCGTAGGTGCATGTCCACTGTGAGAGACATAATCAAAAAAAAAATCCAGAAATCACAATGTATGATTTTTTTAACTATTTATTTGTATGATACAGCTGCAAATAAGTATTTGAACACCTAATCAATGTTAATATTTGGTACAGTAGCCTTTGTTTGCAATTACAGAGGTCAAACGTTTCTTGTAGTTTTTCACCAGGTTTGCACACACTAGAGGAGGGATTTTGGCCCACTCCTCCACACAGATCTTCTCTAGATCAGTCAGGTTTCTGGGCTGTCGCTGAGAAACACGGAGTTTGAGCTCCCTCCAAAGATTCTCTATTGGGTTTAGGTCTGGAGACTGGCTAGGCCACGCCAGAACCTTGATATGCTTCTTACAGAGCCACTCCTTGGTTATCCTGGCTGTGTGCTTCGGGTCATTGTCATGTTGGAAGACCCAGCCTCGACCCATCTTCAAAGCTCTAACTGAGGGAAGGAGGTTGTTGCCCAAAATCTCGCAATACATGGCCCCGGTCATCCTCTCCTTAATACAGTGCAGTCGCCCTGTCCCATGTGCAGAAAAACACCCCCAAAGCATGATGCTACCACCCCCATGCTTCACAGTAGGGATGGTGTTCTTGGGATGGTACTCATCATTCTTCTTCCTCCAAACACGGTTAGTGGAATTATGACCAAAAAGTTCTATTTTGGTCTCATCTGACCACATGACTTTCTCCCATGACTCCTCTGGATCATCCAAATGGTCATTGGCAAACTTAAGACGGGCCTTGACATGTGCTGGTTTAAGCAGGGGAACCTTCCGTGCCATGCATGATTTCAAACCATGACGTCTTAGTGTATTACCAACAGTAACCTTGGAAACGGTGGTCCCAGCTCTTTTCATGTCATTGACCAGCTCCTCCCGTGTAGTCCTGGGCTGATTTCTCACCTTTCTTAGGATCATTGAGACCCCACGAGGTGAGATTTTGCATGGAGCCCCAGTTCGAGGGAGATTGACAGTCATGTTTAGCTTCTTCCATTTTCTAATGATTGCTCCAACAGTGGACCTTTTTTTACCAAGCTGCTTGGCAATTTCCCCGTAGCCCTTTCCAGCCTTGTAGAGGTGTACAATTTTGTCTCTAGTGTCTTTGGACAGCTCTTTGGTCTTGGCCATGTTAGTAGTTGGATTCTTACTGATTGTATGGGGTGGACAGGTGTCTTTATGCAGCTAATGACCTCAAACAGATACAAATAAATAGTTAAAAAATCATAAATTGTGATTTCTGGATTTTTTTTTTTATTATGTCTCTCACAGTGGACATGCACCTACGATGACAATTTAAGACCCCTCCATCATTTCCAAGTGGGAGAACTTGCAAAATAGCAGGGTGTTCAAATACTTATTTTCCTCACTGTATATTCTAGATCTAATTTGTGATCAGCAAAGTTAAATGTTCCCAGTGTATTACAGTAATTCTTAAGTTCGTATACACTTCCTTCTAAGATCATCAGAGCCTTAGTGTTTTTCAGCTTTTTTCAATATCGGAAATAAGGAAAAAGTTCAGTACTTAAAAGTGAACTTCTTTAGTGATCGGTACTAAGAACTGTGAATTTTAATAGCCATCCAACATTCTCAGTTGCATGTGTTCTCAACCAAACTGTGAAGCCATCAAATAGCTGTTATAACCGATGACATGTGAAACATTATAGCAATTGCAGATCAAACAGAGGTTTAGCACCTCTATACCTATGGATACACACTTCAAATTCCTGAAGATTTGGGACCCATGGATAACCTATAATGATTGCCTAAACCTTGACCATCCTTTACTTTATGACTGCCAGGCTGGCCCACCCCAGTGTTGCGTTATGGGCCAGACCGCACCGTAAATTCCCTACTTTCCCATCCCCTTTTCCAGGCAAACTTCTTTCCCTTCCTTCCCCACTTTTCTACTGGCCGCTGAGGACAACGGGCATTTATTCGCTATCCCCTTTTATTCCTCTTTAACACTGTGCTCTCTCATGAGCTTTATGCCACGTACACCGATGGAAAGAGTCCGATAGGAGCTTTCCATCAGATATTCTGACCGTGTGTATGCCCCATCTGACTTTTTCCGTCAGAATTTCCGGACAGACTTTGGATAGCAGGTTCTCTATTTTTCCGTCGGAAATTCCGACTGAGTTTTGCACGGTCAAAAGTCTGACTGTGTGTAAGCGGCATTAGAGTATCTTCCCCTATTTTTTTTACCCCTGTTGAGGAGATTGCCTTTGTTGACAACATGGTGTTAAAGTGAAGATGGAAACATTATATTGAAGATGGAAAAGTTACTTTTTACAAATTGTGAAGCAACTTTGTGTGTGCTACCTCCATGTTTTAGCAGATTTGTGAATATGCACTTGCCTCTGCTACTTTTTTTTTTCTCCACCTTTTCTTTAAATGGCACTGTTGTGTATGTAATGTTTTGTAAATCTCTGAAACAAGATTTAAAAACCCAATAAAACCTTTGTGAAACAAGCAGAGGTTAAGATGGCAGCTTCCTTGACTGTAAACTATAAACGATAGGGGGGGGTTAGTTCCTTCTCGCAATCAGCCATGCCCCTCCTGTTTGACTCTTCCAACTCCACTAATGTAACTAATTTCCCAAGCATATACCAAATGTTACCTACATTATTGTGTAGGTCATGAAGCACATAGATTACTTATGCCCTGCTGCTCATTTTAGTGTCTCTTCTACTCTGTGGTTTCACTCCATAGATTTTATGTCTAAAGTTGTTTAGGACTCGGTAGAGCTGGAGAAATATAGCCCATCAGCATAAAAACAATTGTTTGAAATAAAAGCGTGCAAATAATGCCTAAACTCCAGTTTCACCTCTTTTTTATTTTTATTTTAGGTGACTTTTATCATGGGCCGCCCAATAATCCTTAACCATTTGCTTACTGGGCAGTTAAACCCCCCTCCTGCCCAGACCAATTTTCAGCGCTCTCAGGCCGCGTACACACCATCGGTCCAAATCGATGAAAACGGACCGAAGTTCAGTTTCATCGGTCCAAACCGTCCGTGTGTACGCCCCATCGGTCTTTTGTCCTTCGGACAAAAATTAGAGAACTTGGTTTAAAATCAAATCAATGGACCGCTGACCGATAGGTCCAAACCGATGGTTAGTACACAAAAGCATCGGTTCAAAACCTGCGCATGCTCAGAATCAAGTCGATGCATGCTTGGAAGCATTGAACTTCGTTTTTTTCAGCACGTCGTGTGTTTTACGTCACTGTATTCTGACCCGATCGGATTTTGAACTGATGGTGTGTACGCACATCAGACCATCAGGCCGCTTCATCGGATGGATCGATGGATCGACCGTGTGTACGCGGCCTCACTCTTTGAATGACAACTGCGCGGTCATACAACACTATACCCAAATGACATTTTTATCATTTTTTCCCCCTCACAAATAGAGCTTTCTTTTAGTGTTATTTGATCACCTCTTTTTTGTTAAAAAAAGAAATAAAAAAAATACAAAACCGTTTTATATTTTGTTATAAAATTTTGCAAATGGGTAATTTTTCTCCTTCATTGATGTACGCTGATGAAGCGCCACTGATGGGCGGCACTGGTGGGCACTGATGGGTGGCACTGAAGGGAATTGATAGGTGGCACTGAAAATTGGCATTAATGGGTGGCATTCATAGGTGGCAGTGATGGGCATTGATAGGTGACAGTGATGGGCACTGATGGGTGGCAATTATGGCCATTGATCAGCACTGGTAGGTGAGACTGATAGGTGGCACTGAGGCACTGACTGGCACCGCTGTGGGCATTGATAGGTGGCAGTGATGGGCACTGATAGGTGGTACTGATTGGCACTGACAGATGGCACTGGTGGTCACTGTGGGCACTGGTGTGCACTAATGAGGCTGATGTGCCTCTTCCACTGGGGACCGATGTCCCTTGCACAGGAGCCGGTGATCGGCTTTTTTTCTCCTCACGCTGTCAGCGCAAGGAGGAAAAAAAAAGATTAACAAGCAGTGTTTACATCACATGATCAGCTGACAGCTGATCAAGTGGTAAGGGGTCGGGACTGGCCCCTTACTCGGATCTGTGATCACCCGAGTCTCAGTGATCACAGGGGGCGCATACAAAGGGGAGGACTTCTATTGACGTCCTCACGGCAATTGGGGTCCACGCTGTAGCCGTCATTCTGCTATAGCACGGCCCCCTAGTGGTTAATATACAACCTAAGCCCTATTCAGACCTTTGCATAGTGGTCACATGTGTTTGTGTAACACACTAGCTGCAGTGCGTTGCCATTCATTTTTAATGGCTTATCGGCACACCACAACATATGATAAAGGTCTATTGTGCTTTGGCAATTTCGTCAAATTAAAAGCTGCTTGAACATTAGACTTAATGAGTCTGAATGGCCCCTTAAAGTGCAGTGAAAAGTATTCATATCCCTTGAAATCTTCCATATTTTGTCATGTTACAACCAAAATCGTAAATGTATTTTATTGGGATTTTATTTGATAGACCAACACAAAGTGGCACATAATTGTGAAATGGAAGTAAAATGATAAATGGTTTTAAAAAAATCTTACAAATAAATATGTGAAAGTGTGGCATGCATTTGTATTCAGTCAATACTTTGTAGAACCATCTTTCACTGCAATTACAGCTGCAAGTCTTTTTGGGGATGTTTCTACCAGCTTTGCACATCTAGAGAGTGAAATATTTGCCCATTCTTCTCTGCAAAACAGCTTAAGCTCTGTCAGATTGTGAACAGCAATTTTCAAGTCATGCCACAGATTCTCAATTGGATTTAACCATTCCATTGTAGCTCTGGCTGTATGTTTAGGGTTATTGTCCTGCTGGAAGATGAACCTCTGCCCCAGTCTTAAGTCTCTTGCAGACCCTAACAAGTTTTCTTCCAAGATTGCCCTGTATAGCCATCCATCTTCCCATCAACTCTAAACAGCGTCCCTGTCCCTGCCGAAGAAAAGTGTCCCCACAACATGATACTGCCATCACCATGTTTCACAGTGGATATAGTGTGTTCAAGGTGATGTGCAGTGCTAGTTTTCACCACACATAGGGGCAGATCCACAAAGATCTGCCCCGGCGCAGCGTATCTGAGATATGCTACGCCGCCGTAACTTACTAGTGTTTGGTTTGAATCCAGAAAGAATTTACGCCGTAAGTTACGGCGGCATAGTCTCTCTCGCGGCGTAAGGGCGCGGAATTCAAATGCGGCGAGTAGGGGGCGTGTTTCATTTAAATGAAGCGCGTCCCCGCGCCGAACGAACTGCGCATGCCCCGTTCGTCAAAACTCCCAGGGTGCATTGCTCCAAATGACGTCGCAAGAACGTCTGTTTTCGACGTGAACGTAAATGGCGTCCAGCCCCATTCACGGACGACTTGCGCAAACGACGTAGAATATTTAAAATTATACGTGGGAACGACGGCCATACTTAACATGGAGTACGCCACCAAATAGCAGTTTTAACTATATGCCGGAAAAAGCCGAACAAAAACGATGTAACAAAATGCGACGGCCACTCTTGCGTTCGTGGATCGTCGGAAATAGCTAATTTGCATACTCGACGTGGAAAACGACTGAAACGCCACCCAGTGGCCGCCGGAAAATTGCATCTTAGATCCTACGGCGTACGCCTGTCGGATCTAACACAGATGCCGTCGTATCTGTTTGGTGGATACCAAGCAAAAGATACGACGCGCAAAATTTTTAAATTACGCGGCGTATCAACAGATACGCCGGCGTAATGCCTTTGAGGATCTGCCCCATAGTGTTTTGCTTTTAGGCGAAAAAGTAAAATTTTCTTTCACTTCACACTGATGGAAACAGTACAATGCTGACACTATCAGTAATTTTCCAGAGCACCCACGCAGCTTGGAAATGTTTCATGCAAATACAGTGCCTTGCGAAAGTATTCGGCCCCCTTGAACTTTGCGACCTTTTGCCACATTTCAGGCTTCAAACATAAAGATATAAAACTATATATTTTTTTTTTTTGAAGAATCAACAACAAGTGGGACACAATCATGAAGTGGAACGAAATTTATTGGATATTTCAAACTTAAAAAAAACTGAAAAATTGGGCATGCAAAATTATTCAGCCCCCTTAAGTTAATACTTTGTAGCGCCACCTTTTGCTGCGATTACAGCTGTAAGTCGCTTGGGGTATGTCTCTCTCAGTTTTGCACATCGAGAGACTGACATTTTTGCCCATTCCTCCTTGCAAAACCGCTCGAGCTCAGTGAGGTTGGATAGAGAGCGTTTGTGAACAGCAATTTTCAGTTCTTTCCCCAGATTCTCGATTGGATTCAGGTCTGGACTTTGACTTGGCCATTCTAACACCTGGATATGTTTATTTGTGAACCATTCCATTGTAGATTTTGCTTTATGTTTTGGATCATTGTCTTGTTAGACAAATCTCTGTCCCAGTCTCAGGTCTTTTGCAGACTCCATCAGGTTTTCTTCCAGAATGGTCCTGTATTTGGCTCCATCCATCTTCCCATCAATTTTAACCATCTTCCCTGTCCCTGCTGAAGAAAAGCAGGCCCAAACCATGATGCTGCCACCACCATGTTTCACAGTGGGGATGGTGTGTTCAGGGTGATAAGCTGTGTTGCATTTACGCCAAACATAACGTTTTGCATTGTTGCCAAAAAGTTTGATTTTGGTTTCATCTGACCAGAGCACCTTCTTCCACATGTTTGGTGTGTCTCCCAGGTGGCTTGTGTCAAACTTTAAACGACACCTTTTATGGATTTCTTTAAGAAATGGCTTTCCTCTTGCCACTCTTCCATAAAGGCCAGATTTGTGCAGTATACAGGGACCGATTGTTGTCCTATGGACAGAGTCTCCCACCTCAGCTGTAGATCTCTGCAGTTCATCCAGACTGATCATGGGCCTCTTGGCTGCATCTCTGATCAGTCTTCTCCTTGTATGAGCTGAAAGTTTAGAGGGACGACCAGGTCTTCCTAGATTTGCAGTGGTCTGATACTCCCATTTCAATATTATCGCTTGCACAGTGCTCCTTGGGATGTTTAAAGCTTGGGAAATCTTTTTGTATCCAAATCCGGCTTTAAACTTCTTCACAACAGTATCTCGGCCTGCCTGGTGTGTTCCTTGTTCTTCATGATGCTCTCTGCGCTTTAAACGGACCTCTGAGACTATCACAGTGCAGGTGCATTTATACAGAAACTTGATTACATACAGGAGGATTCTATTTATCATCATTAGTCATTTAGGTCAACATTGGATCATTCAGAGATCCTCACTGAACTTCTGGAGAGAGTGTGCTGCACTGAAAGTAAAGGGGCTGAATTAATTTGCACACCCAATTTTTCTGGTTTTTATTTATTTTTTAAAGTTCATGATTGTGTCCCACTTGTTGATTCTTCAAAAAAAAATAGTTTTATATCCTTATGTTTGAAGCCTGAAATGTGGCAAAAGGTCGCAAAGTTCAAGGGGGCCGAATACTTTCGCAAGGCACTGTAGCAACTTCAAGAACTGAATTTGATCTTTGGGCTGCCCACTTCAACCATGCACTCTTTGCTTTGATGGACTAATAACAATAGTAACAAACTTTAGGCTGGAAATAGTTATTAAATAGTTATACACAAATAGTTATTCTACCATTCAGTTACCATATGGTTATTCTAGTATTCACTTCAGTCAATAAAAATTACCAGCCACTATAATATGAGCTTCCTTGCCCTGGTGGGAGTTGTGGTTGTGCTCTGTCCTGGGGGCCCTT
Source organism: Rana temporaria (assembly GCF_905171775.1). Lineage (NCBI taxonomy): Eukaryota > Metazoa > Chordata > Amphibia > Anura > Ranidae > Rana > Rana temporaria. The sequence goes on from NC_053493.1 coordinate 314,105,430, forward strand.
TCCTCCTAAGCTCCTCACCGGAGACATTTATAATGCTTCCTGCCCTCTCAGAATTCCGCTGTGACATGTCGAGTCCTCAAGTGAGTAGGGGGTTGAACATCTCTCCTCCCTTGCCCCCCTTTTTTTGCTCCTTTCCCCTTTACCTCTCCTGTTACTGGGGTTATTATATGTTCAATGTTCTATATAATTTTTTCTACAGAACTGTCATACACATCAGCTCCTCATGAGGTGGTATTTATCTGCCAAAACATGTAGCGCTTACAATAATGCATCCCCTAATGACTTCATTTGTGAGGACATTTATTCCTTGTTAATATATTTTATTCAATTTTGTACATGGAGCAACATCGGCAATGGTACCACACAACACTCACACATTGATGCACTACACAGCTTACTGGCAGGAATTCTCTTTGACAGGTACACTTGCTGGCTATATAGGACTACATAATATTTTAAAACTTTAATATTTGATATTAAACGTGAACATACTAAAGAAAATATGTACACACTGACTATACATTCTATTTAAAAATCTGTTGCATCTCACTGACATGCTTTCAATTTATGCCAATAAAACCTGTTATTGATTTGCAGGAGCACAGTCTGAGATGATGTAACTTAAATCATAATTCATTTATTTTTTGTATATCATTGGTAATGTACTAGTTTTACCTATAGTATATGTACAACTGCCTGATTGGGCCTTTGCCTTATTTTTTTATATATTTTTTAAACTAGGCAGGTAAATAGAACATGTTTAGTTGTGGTCTTGTTTTCCTATGATGATCTTGATGGAACAGCTGATTTTGCACTTTTTTTTGAATCTTTGCACAACTATTGTGGCAATCAATGCTTGATAAAAATCTGCACAGTTATATCACAATAATACACTGAGAACTTGCCACTTCCTTTACCTCTTTTGTTTATCACAGTGGGAGGCAGGGGTCCCAGAACTCCTACCACTTTTTCATATGCATCAGACACTTCAAATTCATATGAAACTGAATGCTCAATGGAGTAGGATATCTCCAAAAGGGACCAGGTTGGTTTTAATGAGGAACACAACAAATATTAAACCATGTAAAGAAAAGGCAACAATTGTAAGCACCTATGGCCAGAACGGATGCCCTGAATACTACAATTGTATGTATTAATCGCATACAGTTGTCAGAATTAAATATTTTTGCAAAATTAAAAAAAAAACATACTACAACACTTTGGAGTTTGATATGCCCTTAAAACATTTGCTAATTTAAAACATTTATTTGTATTATATTTCTGTAACTGTAAAGCTTGATGTTTGGGGACCTAATTTAATTTAGTTAAATTTCATGACATAAAGGAATGTGATTAACAGTCTTGCCTGATTACACCTCTACCTGCTTTCATGGCTGCCAACTTGGTAGGTAGGTACTATGACCCATGTCATACCCAGGTTTTCAAATTAAGGGTGGCTTCACACACCATGGTGCATACGGTGTACACTTTCCTATAGACCTCTATGATGTCTAGTTGTGGTTTCAGAAAGCAATACAGCATAAAGCCGCCCTAATTTGTTCCTTAAATGATTTGAAAAGGATTTTTTTTTTTTTGCTGAAATGACTGTTTACAGGGTATAGAGACATAATGGTTAACTGATTCCTTTTAAAAAATGATTAAAAATAGATAAAAATCAATCATATAATGTACCTGCAGTTTCACTTTAGTTTTTCATCTAGTTTCATCCTTCTGTGAAGGATAGAGACACAGAGCCAATAGAGGGCAGTGTTTGTTTTTAACATGAAAGTGATTGGTTCTGAGGGGTTTTAGACACACAGTATTTACACCTTCTTGATTAGAGACCACAGAGAGAAGACCCCACTTTTTTCATAAGGAAACGGACAACCAGGAAATGTGCAGAACAGAGAAGTATTACAGCAAAAACAAACAATGAGGACATGAAACCAGGACTGCATTAGGGTAAAGGAAGCTATTTAGCTAAAAAAAAATGTTTCCTTTAGTGACCCTTTAAATCAGACCTGGGCAAACTATGGCCCGCGGGCCGTATACGGCCCGGCGGACCTTTTAATCCAGCCCCGCCGCCGCCGAAATCGCCGCCGCTGCCACGTTAATCTGTCCAATCGCGAGCAAGGGGGAGTGTCTGACTCCCCCTTGCTCGCGATTGGACAGATCCGTCCAAGGGGGAGTGTCTATGCGCAGCGGGGAAAACAGCTGTTCAAACGAACGCTGTCTGTAATGTTCCCCGCCGCGGTGATAACAGTAGGCAGGGCAGCCACTTGTGCCAACACACGCAGCCACTAAGCCACCATAAATTGTCGCCACTGTGCCCATCAAACGCAGCCACTGTGCCAATCACACGCAGCCACTGTGCAGCCACTGTGCAATCAATTGTTGCCACTGTTCCCAAACGCAGCCACTGTGCCAATCACATGCAGCCACTGTTCCCAAACGCAGCCACTGTGCCAATCACACACAGCCACTGTGCCCATCAAACGCAGCCACTGTGCCAATCACACGCAGCCACTGTGCCAATCACACGCAGCCACTGTGCCAATCACACGCAGCCACTGTGCCAATCACACGCAGCCACTGTGCCCATCAAATGCAGCCACTGTGCCCATCAAATGCAGCCACTGTGCCAATCACACGCAGCCACTGTGCCAATAACACGCAGCCACTCTGCCCATCAAACGTTGCCACTGTTCCCAAACGCAGCCACTGTGCCAATCACTGCGCAGCCACTGTGCCAATCACACGCAGCCACTGTGCCAATCACACGCAGCCACTGTGCCAATCACACGCAGCCACTGTGCCCATCAAATGCAGCCACTGTGCCCATCAAACGCAGCCACTGTGCCAATCACACGCAGCCACTGTGCCCATCAAACGCAGCCACTGTGCTATCACATGCAGCCACTGTGCCCATCACACGCAGCCACTGTGCCATCAATTGTCGCCACTGTGCCCATCAAACGCAACCACTGTGCCATCACACGCAGCCACTGTGCCATCACATGCAGCCACTGTTTAATCAATTGTTATTGATTAAACAGTGGCTGCCTGTCCCCAGCCTCTGTCCCCCTCCTGTGTCATGTCCCCAGCCTCTGTCCCCCTCCTGTGTCATGTCCCCAGCCTCTGTCCCCCTCCTGTGTCATGTCCCCAGCCTCTGTCCCCCTCCTGTGTCATGTCCCCAGCCTCTGTCCCCCTCTTGTGTCATGTCCCCAGCCTCTGTCCCCCTCCTGTGTCATGTCCCCAGCCTCTGTCCCCCTCCTGTGTCATGTGCCCAGCCTCTGTCCCCCTCTTGTCATGTCCCCAGCCTCTGTCCCCCTCCTGTGTCATGTCCCCAGCCTCTGTCCCCCTCCTGTGTCATGTCCCCAGCCTCTGTCCCCCTCCTGTGCCATGTCCCCAGCCTCTGTCCCCCTCCTGTGCCATGTCCCCAGTCTCTGTCCCCCTCCTGTGCCATGTCCCCAGCCTCTGTCCCCCTCCTGTGCCATGTCTATAACAAGTACTCGTACCAGTTGTCCAACAATGATATTTACTGCTTTTTATAAAGAAATACAATTGATTTTATGAAGTATTGAGTTTAGCCTTTTGGTCCCATAGACACTCCCCCTTGCTCGCGATTGGACAGATCCGTCCAAGGGGGAGTGTCTATGCGCAGCGGGGAAAACAGCTGTTCAAACGAACGCTGTCTGTAATGTTCACCGCCGCGGTGATAACAGTAGGCAGGGCAGCCACTTGTGCCAACACACGCAGCCACTGTGCCACCATAAATTGTCGCCACTGTGCCCATCAAACGCAGCCACTGTGCCAATCACACGCAGCCACTGTGCCAATCACACGCAGCCATTGTGCCAATCACACGCAGCCACTGTGCCAATCACACGCAGCCACTGTGCAATCAATTGTTGCCACTGTTCCCAAACGCAGCCACTGTGCCAATCACATGCAGCCACTGTGCCCATCAAACGCAGCCACTGTGCCAATCACACGCAGCCACTGTGCCAATCACACGCAGTCACTGTGCCAATCACACGCAGCCACTGTGCCAATCACACGCAGCCACTGTGCCAATCACACGCAGCCACTGTGCCCATCAAATGCAGCCACTGTGCCCATCAAATGCAGCCACTGTGCCCATCAAACGCAGCCACTGTGCCAATCACACGCAGCCACTGTGCCAATAACACGCAGCCACTCTGCCCATCAAACGTTGCCACTGTTCCCAAACGCAGCCACTGTGCCAATCACTGCGCAGCCACTGTGCCAATCACACGCAGCCACTGTGCCAATCACACGCAGCCACTGTGCCAATCACACGCAGCCACTGTGCCCATCAAACGCAGCCACTGTGCCCATCAAACGCAGCCACTGTGCCAATCACACGCAGCCACTCTGCCCATCAAACGCAGCCACTGTGCCAATCACACGCAGCCACTGTGCCCATCAAACGCAGCCACTGTGCTATCACATGCAGCCACTGTGCCAACACACGCAGTCACTGTGCCATCAATTGTTGCCACTGTGCCCATCACACGCAGCCACTGTGCCATCAATTGTCGCCACTGTGCCCATCAAACGCAACCACTGTGCCATCACACGCAGCCACTGTGCCATCACATGCAGCCACTGTTTAATCAATTGTTATTGATTAAACAGTGGCTGCCTGTCCCCAGCATCTGTCCCCCTCCTGTGTCATGTCCCCAGCGTCTGTCCCCCTCCTGTGTCATGTCCCCAGCGTCTGTCCCCCTCCTGTGCCATGTCCCCAGCGTCTGTCCCCCTCCTGTGCCATGTCCCCAGCGTCTGTCCCCCTCCTGTGTCATGTCCCCAGCCTCTGTCCCCCTCCTGTGTCATGTCCCCAGCCTCTGTCCCCCTCCTGTGTCATGTGCCCAGCCTCTGTCCCCCTCCTGTGTCATGTCCCCAGCCTCTGTCCCCCTCCTGTGTCATGTCCCCAGCCTCTGTCCCCCTCTTGTGTCATGTCCCCAGCCTCTGTCCCCCTCTTGTGTCATGTCCCCAGCCTCTGTCCCCCTCTTGTGTCATGTCCCCAGCCTCTGTCCCCCTCCTGTGTCATGTCCCCAGCCTCTGTCCCCCTCCTGTGTCATGTCCCCAGCCTCTGTCCCCCTCCTGTGTCATGTCCCCAGCCTCTGTCCCCCTCCTGTGTCATGTCCCCAGCCTCTGTCCCCCTCCTGTGTCATGTCCCCAGCCTCTGTCCCCCTCCTGTGTCATGTCCCCAGCCTCTGTACCCCTCCTGTGTCATGTCCCCAGCCTCTGTCCCCCTCCTGTGTCATGTCCCCAGCCTCTGTCCCCCTCCTGTGCCATGTCCCCAGTCTCTGTCCCCCTCCTGTGCCATGTCCCCAGCCTCTGTCCCCCTCCTGTGCCATGTCTATAACAAGTACTCGTACCAGTTGTCCAACAATGATATTTACTGCTTTTTATAAAGAAATACAATTGATTTTATGCAGTATTGAGTTTAGCCTTTTGGTCCGGCCCTCCAAAATATTTTTAGTTTCTCATGTGGCCCCATCGAAAAAATAATTGCCCACCCCTGCTTTAAATCATAGATATCCACAAAAATCCTAATAAAGATCTTTTGAATAAGCCCATTGCAGATATATTTAGATAAAAATGGTCTTTAGTCTCCCTTATATTTGCCGCAACTAGACTGACAATCGCCAGGGTATGAAAAACCCCTGCCTTTAGTTTTGAAGTGGTTAACCGGACAACTGATATCATAAACAATGAGAAACATTTGGACATTCTAACCAAAGAACAATCAAAATGTACTCAAGTTTGGCAACCTTGGATGTCTTAAACATCAACTTTTAATCCGTCTCTCATTTATCTGATGTTGTACCCCCTGGTATTTCCCTACCCTCCTTTTTACCTTCTTTCTCTATTACCTTGCCTACTCCTGTTTTCCTTCCTATACAACTTGTCTATTACTGAGATCTCTCATCACTCCTGTTCTCTTCTATTTGATTGTACCCTTGCAATTTTCTACTTACTGTGCTCATTCATTAAGACTGGGAGCATTCTATGGCTAGGTTCACATCTATGCGGTTGCGGCTGATGGGGTTTCCAGCACATTTTGCCTTGCGTTTTTGAACACACTTTTTTTTTTTCTCTAATCGTCTTCCAGGGCAGCACCCGAGAGATGGGCTCCTCCCTGAAACGGGAAACACATTAGTCCACCATTATAAATTTCACAGTCTCACCTGCGTGCCTCAGTTGTTGTTTCCTCCGGACCCACCGGAACTGCAAGAAACATTTTTATTATTTTAACTTGCCTCTGTGCTAGTAGCAGGAAGTCCCCTGCCAGCATCCCATTCAGCCCAGTGGGCCTTGGAAAGCGAGCAGGAGCAGCCATTTTGAGCATAACAACTTGATCTGCCTGAGATTTCACCCCTACAGAGGGGTCTGCAATTATCCCCCAGTCTGAAACAAAAGCACTGGCATTTCCCCATACCGCAATGCTGGAAGGACCTGCTGCTGCTTCAACCTAGCGTGGCTGGATCCCACAGATAGCGTTACGTGGGTAAGTGTATTCACTGGGGATGCCTGTCCATCCACCCGCCCGATCACCGCCACCCAATTGCGGCCCGCACACCCTGGAAGGGCTGCCCCGCCCATGGCACTCCATAACCCAGCAGAGCTGGTTCCTCTTCTCTTGGACACTCTGCGGGATGTAACAAGATGGCGCCGGCAGGGGGGGGGAGGTCACTTCCAGTCACATGGTTCTGGTCGGCAGCCATTTTTTCAGAGTCTGGAAAAAAAAGTGTACACTTCCAGTGACTTCATTTCTGATAAAGATCAGGAAGGAGGACACCAGCAACCGTGGCATGTCCACCAAACTGCATGGGATCAGCTGGGGCGGGGCTGGAGCTAAAGCAGGAAGCAGTTAGTCTTCTCTAAGCAGAGGATCCTGGTGGCTGACCATGTCTGACGCTTTTCCGCCCTGCAGATCTTGCAAGCTCCAAGGTAAGCCAGAATACTCCAGAGTCACCTCTGTCTTAACCTCACTGTAAAAACTGCCCACTCACAGGGAGTCTTTAACCACCCTTCTTCACGGGGACCTCTTTTGTGCTTGATTTCAGGCAAGGACCCCAGAGAAAAGAAAAACGAAAAGCAACAAAACATGTGCTTCATGCAGCCACCAGTTTTCACCTGAATGGAAGAAACCTCTATGCCAAAAATGCATAGACAAAATGGTGGCTAAAGAATCGCAAGGTTATCTGCAAGAACTGCTCAGCTCTTTTAAGAAAGATATAAAGAACACCATGGCACCGCTACACTCAGCTATTGAGAAGTTAGAAGTGCCAGCGAATACTAGTCAGACCTGTACTCCATCTACCAGCAGGACATGCGTCCCTTCAGCAGAACAGGAGGAGGATTCGGACGAATCTGAGCAATCCGAATCGCAGGATGAACTTTGCTCAGACTCTGAGGAGGAAGATCTGGCTTTAGAGGGCAACTTATTTCTCTCAGAAGACACGGATAACCTTCTCAAAGCTATAGCAAACACACTAGGTATTAAAGAGCAAAAAGCCGCAGAGATCACACTACATGACAAGATGTACAAAGGGCTACAACCCAGGAAACCTAGAACATTCCCTGTACACCAAACTCTTGAAGATATCGTCAAAAAAGAGTGGGAAGACCCAGAGAGAAAACTCTTTATACCAGCTGCAGTCAAGCGCAGATATCCGTTTGCAGAGAAAGACACCAAAACCTGGGCTAAATGCCTCAAAGTGAATGCCTCTCTGTCAAAAGTCACAAATAAATCTGACTTGGCCTTTGACGACGCAGGTACCTTAAACGATCCCATAAACAAGAAAATAGAGGCCCTTGCCCCTTTTTGCGATTCGGCACTGCGTCGGTTTAACTGACAATTGCGCGGTCGTGCGACATGGTTCCCAAACAAAATTGGCGTCCTTTTTTTCCCACATATAGAGCTTTCTTTTGGTGGTATTTGATCACCTCTGCGGTTTTTATTTTTTGTGCTATAAACAAAAAATAGAGCGACAATTTTGAAAAAATTCAATATTTTTATGCTATAATAAATATCCCCAAAAAAGATATAAAACATTAATTTTTTCCTCAGTTTAGGCCGATACGTATTCTTCTACCTATTTTTGGTATACAAAAAATCGCAAAAAGCGTTTATCGATTGGTTTGCGCAAAATTTATAGCGTTTACAAAATAGGGGATAGTTTTATGGCATTTTTATTAATAATTATTGTTTTACTACTAATGGCGGCGATCAGCGATTTTTTTCATGACTGCGAGATTATGGCAGACACATCAGACAATTTTGACACATTTTTGGGGCCATTGTAATTTTCACAGCGAAAAGTGCTATAAAAATGCACTGGTTACTGTGAAAATGACAATGCAGTGAAGGAGTTAAGTGTGACCTCATATGTGTTTCTAACTGTAGGGGGCTGGACGTGTGATGTCAATGATCGTCTTTCCCTATATCAGGGAACAAACAATCACTGACATTGCCACAATGAAGAACGGGGAAGGTGTGTTTACACAAACCTCTCCCTGTTCCTCAGCTTCTGTGACCGATCGCAGGACACTGGCGGCTATCGGGTCCGTGGTTTCCCACGGCCACGGAGCTTCTGACCGGGTCGCGAGCGCGCCGCCTTTGCAAACCCCACAGCTGGGCTCTTAAAGAGGATGTACATGTACGTGCTTGTGCCCTTCTGCCCACGTATATTGGCGTGAAGGGGTCCTTAAGTGGTTAAAGAGGGCCTGGGAAGTAGGGGCTGTGAATCTGGCAATAGCTTCCACCTGCACAGCCCCCACCTTGCTAATCTGGTTAACCCAGCTTCAAGAACTACTGGAAAGTGACACACCTAGAGAAGAACTAATAAAAAAACATTCCCACACTGACGAGAGTGGCAGCTTTTCTAGCAGATGCCTCAGCTGAAACCGTCCGATTATCTTCAAGGGTCACAGTGCTACTTAACTCTAAGAGCCCTGTGGCTGAAACCTTGGGGAGGTGACATCTCTTCCAAAAACAGGCTGTGCGGAATTCCGTTCACTTGAGACCTACTGTTTGGGCCTGGACTAGAAACGGTGCTAGACAGGACCGCAGCAGAGAACAAGGGTTTTCCCCAAGCCAAAAAAACAAGGGAAGATGGAATTTTGGCAAGTCAAGAGGTTTAACAAGCCGGATGCAAAGAAGCGCTGGGGACAACAAAACAAAAAAGGCAAGGGTGAATTCATCCTCAAGCCTCCTAACCCAAAAAAAAAAAATGACTGTCATCAGGTAGGGGGCAGACTCGCAGCTTTTTCCCACCAATGGATGGAAGCAACAAAAAACAAATCCATCATATGCTCCATAACAGATGGCTATGCAATAGAATTTGCCACTCGCCCCCCAACCAAGTACCTAGTAACCATGATACCAAAGGACGAAAATCAAGCAAAAGCCTTTTTAGAATCCCTGCAGAATCTATTAAATCAGAAATTGATCCGCCAGGTACCTCAAGAAGAGGAACAAAGGGGGTTCTATTCCCATATCTTTGCAAAGAAAAAAAACGTCAGGCAAGCTGAGGCTCATACTGAACCTTAAACCACTCAACAGAGGAATAAAATACAAAAAATTCAGAATGGAGTACATTTACTCGATCAGAAACATCCTGCCACGGTGAAACATTTATGGTAACCATAGACCTACATGATGCCTACCTACATGTCCCCATAAAGGAGGATCATCAAAAAAGAGGTTCGCAGAACAAGGGCCAGCAACCACTCTGCACCTCCAACGCCATTACAATCAGACATGGAAGGACAGTACTAGGGCTGATGACATCTGCAATCCCAGCCATCACCTGAGCACAGATTCACATGAGACCCCTACAGAATTACATTCTTTCCTGGTGGGATGACAACCACTCATCCCTGTCCATTACGGTGCCGACCACAGTCAAACACTCACTCCAATGATGGCTCAATCCACTTTGATGCATCGAAGGACACAAATGGGCTCTAAACGACCCAGTCAGGATCACCACCGATGCCGGCGCTCTAGGCTGGGGGGCACACATGAAGGGCCTCTGCACACAGTGGAAATGGAGTTTCAGATGGGCCCAAACCTCCTCAAACATGAGGGAGCTCCAAAGCTGCGGGGGAAGCATTGAAAGCTTTTAAACAGGCAATAGAGGGGAGAGACGTAAAAATACTATCGGTCAACGCAACGACGGTGGCATACCTAAACAGGCAAGGAGGGACAAAGTCCCAAAGCTTGATGAGGCTGACCGAAACAATCCTGCTATACACAGAATCAAACAGAAGGTCAATATCAGTTATCCACCTGAAAGGAACAGACAATACTTTGGCAGACTCCCTGAGCCGGAAAACCATAAAACAGACGGAGTGGTCACTAAACCAAACGACTTTCGCAGAAATCACTCACACGTGGGGGGGGGGTGTCCGAGGTAGATCTGTCCGCCTCCAAAACAAACACAAAATCCCCAACGTTCTTCTCACCAAATCCTACGGAAGGCAACAGCGGAATAGATGCCTTCAGTCAGAGCTGGGGATAGCAACTGTGTTATGCATTCCCTCCCACTGCCATAATACCAAGAGTGATTAAAAAAATAAAGGCAGAGAGAACAACAGTGATACTAGTAGCACCGCACTGTCCCCAAAGATCATGGTTCAGCCACTTGGGAAAACCTATGCATCCAACCTCAACTGACAGACGGACCGGCCAGATCTCTTATCACAGTTCCCAGTCAACCACAGAATCCTGAAGCTTTCACCTTGGTTGCTGAAAGACTTCAGAACAAAGGGCTATCAGACAATGTGATCAATACTCTCCTAGACAGTAGGAAGCCAGTGACCAGGGCATCTACAAGAAAGTGAGGAAAAAGTTTGTCTCCTGGAACAAAAACAAACTGATCCCCAGCAAAGGAATAATCCCAACAATTCTGGATTTTCTGCAAGATGGAGCAGACAAAAATATCTCCCAAGCCACGCTGAAGATGCAAGTGGCAGCACTCTCCTCGTACATGGACACCAAACTCAGAGGATCCCTTGAGAAAGCGATTCCTGATGTCACTTAAAAGAGCTAGACCAGTTAAAAATGAATAGAACTCCAACTTGGGACATGTCCACAGTACCTCCATTCGAACCGATAGAGGACAGCTCAGACAAAAACCTCACTCTGAAAACTGCACTTCTTGTGGCCCTAGTATCCGCCAGAAGAGTAAGCGAAATCCCAGCCCTGTCCATGATGGAACCATACTGCCTAATACACTTAGACAAATAATTCTCTCGCCAGACCCAGCCTTCCTACCCAAGGTCCCTTCAACATTCTATAGAACCCAAAATATCATCATCCCTTCGCTTCCAAAAACTATGGACGACAATAAAAGAGACACTTACAGCAAACTCGATGTAAGAAACACACTCATTACATACCTTGAGAGAACGAAGGATTGGCGAAGAACGACCTCTTTGGCCTCTATGCGGAAGTTAACAAGGGGAAGCAGACATCCAAGAATACCATCAGCAGATGGATAAGAATGGTCATACAGATGACCTATGAGGCACAAAACCTCACTCCTCCAGGCGGGATCAGAGCACACACAACCAGAGCCTGGGCAACCCCGGTCGCAGAGAAAGCAGAGGCGACTCCGAAGCAGATCTGCAGGGCAGCAACATGATCGAGCTTCAGTACCTTCGCAAGGCACTATCGTATAGACCAGCTGTCTGACCAAGACCAGTTATTTTGGTCGCAAGGTGCCCCAGTCTCTACCCCTACCCTAGTAAGTATTGCTTGATACATCTTCTCGGATGCTGCCCTGGAAGGCGGTTCGAGAAAATAGTTACCTGGTAACTCTTTTTCTAAGAAGTCTTCCAGGGCAGCACTAGTTCCCACCCTTAAACGACAAATACCAGGTACAATGGGGGAGCTTTAAACTTACTGAGATTTCCCTTGGTACTTTAATACAACTGAGGCACGCAGGTGAGACTGTGAAATTTATAATGGTGGACTAAGGCTGCTCCTCCCTGAAACAGGAAACGCATATCTCTCGGATGCTGCCAGCTACATAGGAGGCCAGAGGCAAGATTTGGGTTCTAATAGACCCAAAATATCTCCATAAAGAGGACTTGTCATGGCCCATGCTGTGACCATGGATGTTGGTCATTCCTTGTGATAGCAATAAAGTTAGTAGGAAAAAAAATTGCATTTAAAAAACCGTGTGACATAAAAAATTGCAACACCCACAATTTTATTATATAGGGTCTCTGCTAAAAAAAAAATTGAATGTTTGTGGGTTCTAAGTAAATTTCTGGTAAAAAAAAAAGTAGATGTAGGAGTGAAGTGTCAGAAATGAGCCGGATGCAAAGTGGTTAACAATCAGTGACTCCACAACTCAGTGGGATTCCTCACTGACAGCTGAATGTAAAACAAAAGAATGCCGGGATTAAACGTAAAAAAAAAATCCTACATTGGGGGGCCAGGGCTTGTATGGATTTTAAGGGGAAACCCACACCAAAACCTTTCCTTCTGAACCATACCAGGCCACATGCCCTCAACATGAGGGTGGGGGGGTTCCTTTGTCCCTATGTTGTTGAGGACAAGGGCCTCTTCCACTCAATCCTGGCCTAGTGTTTGTGGGGGTGCGTAAGATGACGTATTAGAATCTGGAAGCCCCCTTTAACCACTGGTAGGATTTGCCCCCTTAATGACCAGGCCATTTTTTGCGATTCTGCACTGCGTCGCTTGAATTCATAATTGCGTGGTCATGCAACGCTGTACCCAAACAAAATTGACGTCCTTTTTTTTTCCAACAGATATAGCTTTCTTTATAACATGGAGAAAAAAAAAACACATAAATGAGTTGGAGGGCTGCATACCCCGAAACCTGTATTCAAAAACTGGAATCGTTCCCCAGGGTTTTTTCTGGCAGCAAGGATAGTCGTCAAGGTGTAAATAATTTTCAATACTTTATTATCAAAGTAGTACAGAATACAAATTGTTTTGAGAAATGTAAAATATGAGCTCTGGTCGAAATGTAGAACAAGTAGTAATATCCATCAATGGTATGTTTATACCATTGATGGATATTACTTGTCCTATAAACTTGCTCTATAAACAAAAAAGACAACTTTTTTTTTTACTTTCTGCTATAATACATATCCCCAAAAAATTATCAAAACAAATGTATTCATCAGTTTAGGCCGATATATAATCTTCTACATATTTTTGGTTAAAATAACGCAATAGGCGTATATTAATTGGTTTGCGCAAAAGTTATCGCTTCTACAAACGGGTAGATTTAGGGCCTTTTGTTTTGCTTTGTTTTTACTGGTAATGGCGGCGATCTGCGATTTTTAGCGGGACTGCGACATTGCATCGGACAAATCTGCCCCCAAATGACACATTGTGGGGACCAGTGACATTATTACATTGATTGGTGCTATAAAAATGCACTGATCAATGTAAAAATTACACTGGCAGGGAATGGGGTTAACACTAGGGGCGATCAAAGGGTTAAGTGTGTTCCCTGGGTGTGTTCTAACTGTAGGGGGGATGGGCTACCAGGGAAATTACCAATATCGCTGTTTCCGATCACTGGGAACAGAAGATCTTTGACTTTTGTCATTTGGCAGAACTAGGAATTGCATTGAAGAAGCACTAAGGCATAGTGCGAAACGTCAGCTTTTCTTTTGTTGTGCTGTTTTTTGCTGTGGCATGTATTTTGTGATTTTTAATTAAAGGAGGAGTTTTTTTGGAGTGCGGCTGTCCCAGCTTTTTTCCTTCATCCTAACCTGCATTTTGATTGCACTGCCTGCACCCTTGGCTCGGACCACAGGAATCAGATTACCTGGTTCTCTTTGAGCGGTTACCCACTCTCTCACTAGGAATTGCATTGTTTACATAGGCAGTTCCCCGTTCTGCCTCTGTACACCGCAATTGCAGGTCGCCGGTGGACATAGAGTCCGCCGAACCTGCAGGCACGCCCTATTGGTGGGTGCGCGCCCGCTATCTTCTATGCAAAGATCGACGTAAGGTGGTTTGCGCAGGAGAGCCGACCTGCCTCAGTATAATGACGGAGCCTGGTCGGCAAGCTGTTTCAAGAGAGCCCCAGATCCCCCTTATGTGAATGAGTATGGGTTACATAGTACCCCTACTTATTTACCAAAAAAGTGTAACTGACTATTGACCGTTTTAAGGAGCCTTTTTTTAGAAAGAAAAATGCAAAACATATAAAAAAGGCATCACAAACGCAACCCTGTATGAATTTCCTGACATTTCATTTGATTGCTCAGCAAGCTCTGCTGTAGCTTGTATTCTTTTGTCTTTATATCTTTTTTCTGATGGCTAGTATCTTTAGGGCATTAAAAATCCTGATTTGGCTATACAAAACAATCGTGAGCTTTTTTTTTTCTGACAAATTTGCAGCCCTTCCGGTGGTGTTTACAACATTCCATTCATATTTTCAGCACAACATGTAGAAGTGCTCTTAGCAACACAGATGACATTAGATTGTGTGCTAGCTGCACTCTTTTTGTAGATTAAAAATAAACAGGAAATGGATAATTAAAATGCACTTATATGCCCCTCATTCACACAAATCTTTTTTGTGATCTGTTGATTCAGCTAATTTTAGTTTGTTTGGTGCATTCTGCACTTGGATAGACTATAGAAGTAACGTTCTAGATATGCCATTTTCAACGTGTGAAAAAACGGTCCCATACAACCAAATATGCCATGTAGCATTCCAACATGTTTTTCATTTTCTATAAAGAGTTTACATTGCCAGTGTTGACTAGTTTGTCAACAGTCTCTTGGTAAAATAAATTATACCAAGAGAAAGCTGGCACCATAGTACACTTTCTTCCTGTTTGTAAGACTTACATGAACAAACTGCAGATGCACCCCAGCACAGTTATAAAACGTGGCAAACTAACACAGGGGGACTTCAATGTAAACAGTTAGTCAACAGTTTGGGCTTAAGTCATTGATTTGAAAGATGTGCTGCTGTTGTTGGACACCCTGTCACCAGACATAACATCCCACCCGTAAGATTATATGTGCATTAAAAAGTGTTATGCGGGGGAGATGTAAAAGCTTGGCCAGGCTAACGCACAGAGTAAATATATATTTATATAAGAGTAGAGGGCTATGACGTGGATGGAGGGGCTGTGTCAGGGAATTGACTCTTCCTGAAGTAGTTCCATTTCAGAGAAGCTTTGCAAGTCAATAAAACATTTTTATAGAAAGGAAAAACTATGCAAGTAAGCAATTAAAATACTTAATTTGTCTGTTTTTTTTACCTGCAATTTAAACATATGGTCACATTACAAAGCTAATTTACTAAAGGAGTTGAGAATCTTCAATTGAAGTGGACTTTTTAATCATGTGAAAAGCTGATTTTTATTCATTTTAAATACCAGTTTATCTACAGATTAATTAAACAGGAATTTGCGATTCACGTGATTGAATAATTGAATATCCAGACAATTTATCCAATAAAGATTCTAAACTCTTCTAGTAAATCATCCTCATTGTGTGTGTAAAGATTTTTTACATTTGGATGGAGTGGGATTACCCTCTGTGGGATTTTTTAATTCTTTCTGGAGCTTCATTAGAGTGATTTTTGTTCACCTACTATCCACTGACCGTGGTTTACACAGGCATGAAGTGAGGGAAAATCTATAATGACAACACAGACCAAAATCCGAAATAAAGTTGAGTATAAGAAATATACTGTAGAAAATATGTTCGATGTGTTATTACTGTCTGCGCCCCTGTTTAGAGATTTTTGTCTGCTGAAACCATTGTCACTGTGATAGTAAATGAAGGGGGAACTCATGATTGGAGATCAGGATAACAGTAAAAGCCTAAGGCCCCTTTCACATGGAGAAGATCCGCTGGACGGACTCCACCAGCTCAGCAGGGGATCGCTCCGTTGATCCCCGCTGAGCAGGCGGATGACAGGTCCGTCTCATCTGACTGTGCAGGTATGGATCTGTCAGAGCCCTGCTTTTCTCTACGGCGAGATCGGATGAAAACGGACAGCCTGTCCATTTTCATCCGATACGATGGACAGATGGTGAACATATCGCCATCCATTTGTTTTGAGCGGATCGGATGGCAGTCAGCTGTCACCACTGACATCTGCCTGCCCATTGAAGTCAATGGGTGGCTAGCTCGGATCTGCCTGTCCGTTTTTCCGGATAAATCGGAGCGGGCCAGCCATTGACTTCAATGGGCAGGCAAATGTCAGTGGAGATGTGTCCGCTGACACCCGCCTGCTGTCCGATCCGACAAGATCGTGTAAAAGGGCCCAAAAGAGGTTTTCATTTATTTCCCACTCTATTAACCACTTCCCGCCCGGTCAATAGTAAATTGACGTCCGGGAAGTGGTTGTGTAATACTGACTGGACATCCATTTGCTGCATCATTGTTTGTGACTGCAGAATTCCAATGGCTCACGTGAAGCACATCAAATGACGCTTGGCTGCATTTGCCAGTGAGCATTACAAAGAGCGCTTTTTATTTTATTTTTCAGTTGCTTGGGGACTATTTAATTTTTTTTTTTTACAAAAAATGGAGTTGGGTTTTATAAACGTATGATTCAGCATATATTCGCTTATAGCAATACTAAATTATTAATTTAAAGTCGCTTAGTTGTAGGTTCTAAATTTTAAGATCTACATAAAGTAGCTTAGGATATATAAATCCTGTAATGTGTAATAAGTAATGTGTCAATGTGAGCCTCAGTAAAGCTTTTTCTGTTATTTGGGGCAGACATGACTGGGTAAAATGCAATGCAGGTTTGTTTCTGGTTGGATGCTATGAGCTGTCTAAAACAGTTAATTTCTCTAAATACATTTGTAAAGGTGTTGGGTACTGAAGAATAAAAGGCCCTTTTCACACATGCGGACCGGATGGAATGTGGAATTATTAACTCTGATCACGTTTTTTATTGCTGTAGATTAATCATCACGTTCACTTTGGAGAAAATTTGTCTCGCTTCCTATTTTTGTCTGTCAGCACAGGAAGCTAAATTCAAATTGAAGGGACAAATTGGCTTCAGCGGTTCAACTTCCGCGAGGTCCCCCACTGTTATCTTCTCCCGAGGTTCCTCTGGGTACCGTTCTTTGGCTGTTTTGGTTGGCCAGCACAAGAGTGCAGTCATCCCGCCACACTGACAGTGTGCCGGCATGCGAAGTAAGCTGCGCATGCACAGCTCATTGTATGTTCTATAGGGGATTGCGAACAAGAAGGTAAGTGCCTGCTTGTTCACAATTTTTTAATTTTTGCTTTCTTTCTGTTCCACTTTAAGGGAAAGTATCTGTGCCTTGAAGTACAATGTTGATCATGCATTTTTTAGTATTATACCAAGGTATATACTTGCTTCCTTACAGCTCAGCACTACAACACTTTTTCCAACAATTAACTTGTAAGCAAAAATAAATACATCTATGCCGGTATCACAGAAGGGTTCAGCATAGGGATTTCATGCTGTATATTGAACCGCAGAAGTTTTCCACCACCTGCTGCCTGTCAGTGTGGATACTGAAAACACTTTCCAGAAGTATCCAGACTGCCTTCTCGTCTATGCTCACAATGTTCCTCTGAAAGAGATAGCGCAGCTCTGCTGTAAACTAGAAAAACAACCTGGTTTAACCTCTGTAAGGCATGTCTACCTCAGACTACCTGCACTTAACTTTCTCTGATGGTAATCCTAACTAAGCCCCTAGTCATGGCAAACCTCATTCGTATCAGGACATGCTTAGTGGGGCAGCACAGGTGTATGAACTTCTATTTCGCTTGCAGCATTCTTAATATATATTGTAAAAGTCTGGGCGTCTGTAGGTTAAGCAGCATAATAAACAGATTATTGTGTATTGTTTTATTTATTTATTTTAAGATTTTTTAGGCACTCAATCCAGTGGACCTTGCTTTACTTATATTCAAATGTAATATATTTTAACCTCTTCCCAACGACATATCTGCAGCCTCACAGAAGTGGGCATTTTTCCGTGGAGCTGCATAAATGCATATGTTTGTGCTGTGAGCACTCTGCACAGGGCACTCCCAGCACAGAGACCAGACTTTCATTGAGAGCCCTGGGTCTTGTACAAATGATTGGGACCCGGGACTCAAGTTATGGGTCACCTAATCGCTGTGATGACCTCTGATTGGCTATCACAGTGATCAACCACTGTCAGTTCACCCCTGTATGTCCTCCCGTTTAGGAATGAAGAGAAAGAGATATTGTATTGTCCTCTTCCTGCAGGAGAGGAAAAAGTAAACAAACCAAAGTGTAAAATAAACCAAACAAAAAGAGAAAAAATAACAGGATCAAGGTTTGCCAGGGTTAGTGTTAGGGTCAAAGGTCACAGTCAGCATATTTTGGGTACAATAAAAAAAAAAAATATTATCAGTGTCGGTTTCGGTTGTGTTTTAGGCAGTATAAAAAAATATGCACCATTAAGAAAAAAAAATATATATATATATATATTACTGTTTTGGGCCAGTTTTCTTTAAAAATAACGACACAAATCAGGTGATATCCATTACCATTTACCAGCAAAATAAAGCTTAATTTGTCCTGAATAAAACAAGGTATAATTCGCCTGGATACACATAGTAGGTTTGATATGTACATTTATACCAACACGTGTCAAAGTTGCAAAATTGTGCTTGGGCATTTACATTTATTTTACCCTTAGGCGTGAAGAGATTAATATTTACCTTTTTTTTTTTTACTACTTGCAAAATTATATATGATCATAATAAAATTGCAAGTAGCTTTTCCTACCAGAAACACTCTTTCTATTGCCTCTGGATCATTAGTGCAGGTTCACACAGGGGGAACCCGACTTGCAGCGCGACTTTGCAAGGCGATTTGGAGGTGACTTCAGCGCAACTTTGATCAACTTACAATGCAACTTAAAGTTGCCTACAGGACAAGCGACTTTGGCTGTGGCCAATCACAGATTAATCAGCTCTGTGGGAGGGAGGGGTTTGCCCGGGTAAACGATTTTCTTTTCCTGTAAAGTTACTTCAGTTAAGATGGAGATCCGACTTGGAGGCAACTTCCATTGAAATCTATTGGGTAGATTCAGGTAGGGGCGCCTAAACTTAAGGACGGCGTAGCCTAGCGTGTTTACACTACGCCGCCTTAAGTAAGAGAGGAAAGTACATGATTCAGAAAGCACTTACCTCCTTACTTAGGGCGGCGTAGTGTAAACACGGTGGGCGTAATTGCGCCTAATTCAAATTGCTTGGAGGGGGGCGTGTTGTATGGAAATGAGGCTTGACCTCACGTTTTTAACGTTTTTTACACTGCGCATGCGCCAGGCGCATTGCGGCTAAGTACGCCGTACGGGCCTATTGATTTTGACGCGGACGTAAACAACGTAACTCCCGATTCGTGGACGACTTGCGCAAACGACGTAAAAATTTTCAACCTCGCGGGAACGGCGGCCATACTTTAACATTGTTATTCCACCTCATAGGTGGAATAACTTTAGGCCGCCTGAGGCCTTACGGAAACGACGTACGTTCGGGAATCGGCGTACACGCTCATTTATATAATCTACGCCGGCTGCAATGGAAGCGCCATCTAGCGGCCAGCTGAAAAATTGCAAGCTAAGATAGAACGGCGCTTAAACAACCGCCGGCGTAGATTCAGAGTTAGGCCGGCTTATCTACTGTTAAGCTGGCCTAACTCTTTCTGAATCTACCTATATGTGTACAAGTTGCCTAGAATTCGCCTTGAAGTAGTACAGGAACCTTTTCTGAAGTCAGAGCAACTTCAGTAGTGTACATTAAGACAGCTCTCATTCACTTCAATGGAATTTCTTATGTCCAGCAACTTGGGGCAACTTGAGGGCTGACAAGTCAGATCCCAAGTCTTTGTAGTGTGAAACGGCACTCACAAATTTTAAAAAGCAAAAAATAAAACGGCTTTCTATTTATTCTACATACCCTAAACTCTCTTAACGTAGTTCATTAACCACTTAAGACCCGGACCATTATGCAGCTAAAGGACCTTGTCCCTTTTTGCGATTCGGCACTGTGTCGCTTTAACTGACAATTGCTCGGTCGTGCGACGAGGCTCCCAAGCAAAATTTTATTTTTTACGCTATAAACAAAAATAGAGCGAAATTTTTTAAAAAAAACAATATTTTTTACTTTTTGCTATAATAAATATCCCCAAAAAAGATATAAAAAAAATGTTTTTCCTCAGTTTAGGCCGATACGTATTCTTCTACCTATTTTTGGTAAAAAAAAATCACAATAAGCGTTTAACGATTGGTTTGTGCAAAATTTATAGCGTTTACAAAATAGGGGATAGTTTAATGGCATTTTTATTAATATTTTTTTTATTTTTTACTAGTAATGGCGGTGATCGTGACATTATGGCGGACACATCGGACAATTTTGGCACATTTTTGGGACCATTGTCATTTTCACAGCAAAAAGTGCTATAAAAATGCATTGATTACTGTGAAAATGACAATTGCAGTGAAGGAGTTAACCCCTACAGCGCCACCTAGTGGTTATGTGTGACCTGATGTGTTTCTAACTGTAGAGGGGTGGGGCTGGACTTGTGACGTCATTGATTGTCTTTCCCTATATCAGGGAACGGACGATCAGTGACACTGCCACTTTGAAGAACGGGGAAGGTATGTTTTACACACACCTCTCCCCGTTCTTCAGCTCCTGTGACCGATTGCAGGACACCGGCGTTGATCGGGTCCCGCGGCCGCGGAGCTTCGGACTGGGCCGCGGCGCATGCCCGCGACCCACGGCTGGGCACTTAAAGGGGGCGTATGTGCCTGTGCCCAGCCGTGCCATTCTGCCAACGTATATGTGCAGGAGGCGGTCCTTAAGTGGTTAAGAGAGGTAAGCGTGGTAAGGGAGAGGATCCCCCACCCACTGTCACAATGGGGGATCAGATCAGGGTGGCAGCAGGTGATAGAGTAGACATGTTATATGTTACACCCTAAATATTGGTGTAACATGTTACTATTATTATACATTCTTATACAGGATTTATATAGTGCCAACAGTTTAGTAAAAGGTTATCCTTTAAAAAAATCCTTTACACCCCATTCACACCTCCGCGACAAAACGCCGGACGCTCGTGCCGCTGGAGGGGAGAATTCCCATTACTGTCTATGAGATGGTTCACATCTCATAGACGCCGTACGCCTGCCGCCTGAAAAAAAGTCCCGGACCCTTTTTTCAGGCGGCATTGGCGTTCGCCCATACAAAGCAATTGGAAGGCTTTGTTAAAAAAAAAAAAAAAAGTTACACACTCGCGGCAAAGTACGCAGCGTATCTTGTTGCGGAGGTGTGAATGCAGCCTTAGAATCACTTTAACCACTTCCCGACGGCCGTACGACTTTATACGGCCGCAGGGTGGTTCTAGTTCTCTGAGCCGCCGTGTTTTTACGGCCTCCGCTCCTCCTGGCCACTGGGGGGCGCGCGAGTGCCGCATCACTGGGATGCCGATGCGCGTGTCTGGCGGCCGCGATCGACGGTTACAGAGACAAGGACGTGGATCTGTGTGTGTAAACACACAGATCCACGTCCTGTCAGGGAGAGAGGAGACCGATCTGTGTCTCTTGTACATAGGGACACAGATCAGTCACCTCCCCCAGTCAGTCCCCTTCCCCCACAGTTAGTAACACTAGGCAGGGTACACATTTAACCCCTCCCTCACCCCCTAGTGTTAACCCCTTCAATGCCAGTCATATTTATAGCACTGATCGCAGTATAAATGTGTATGGTGCCAAAAATGTGTCAAGTGTCCGCCATAATGTCGCAGTACCGATAAAAATCGCAGATCGCCGCCATTACTAGTAAAAAAAAATAATAATAATTCTGTCCCTTATTTTGTAGGCGCTATAACTTTTGCGCAAACCAGTCGCTTATTGCGATTTTTTATTTTTTTTACCAAAAATATGTAGAATACATATCGGCCTAGACTGAGAAAAAAAAAATGTCAAAAAATTTAGCTATTTATTATAGCAACAAGTAAAAAATATTATTTTTTTTTTCCAAATTGTCGCTCTATTTTTGTTTATAGCGCAAAAAATAAAAACCGCAGAGGTGATCAAATACCACCAAAATAAAGCTCTATTTGTGGGAAAATAAGGACGTCAATTTTGTTTGGAAGCCACGTCGCACGACTGCGCAATTGTCAGTTAAAGCGACGCAGTGCCGAATCGCAAAAAGTCCTCAGGTCAGGAAGGGGGTATATGTGCCCACTAAGCAAGTGGTTAATTTTGTAAATTTAACACAGGTTATATATTTCCTTACTTAGAGATCAGTTATCCCCGTTACAATATATCTAAAAGTGATCTTGTGCTAAAAGTGTAAAATCAATACATGCAAACTCCAAAACGGTGCAAATATGTGATAAGGTGCTATCTATATAATGCCAAATGGCTCATATACAAAATAAAAATAATAAAATGAATAATAAATAAATAATGCGCCTACATATATTGACCCACAAACAGATACTGATATAATATTGAAAAGTGATCAATTATATATATATATATATATATATATATATATATATATATATATGTGTGTCACTGTGCTGATCAGACAAAAGTGCAAAGAATGACAAAAAGTGCAAAGCTGCAAAAGGTGCAAAACTGTAAATAGTGCTAGACGTGCAGGAGTGTACCAATGTACACAGTATAAATGGTTCAATAATGCAATATGTAAAAAGATGTGGATAAGAGTCCACAATTCCTACCTAACCATAGTTAGGTAGTGACCCACATATCCATCATTAATGGCTGACAAACAGCTTAGTACATTATTGAGGGAGATTAGCAGGACTTCAAGAAAATGAAGTCGCTGCTATTTCCTGCTTCTCAGGGAAAATGGCGTCTTCCATGAGGTTTTTTTACGATCTCCGAGAAAATGGTGGATCGTATATTAAGGATGTCTCAGCGACCAATCAGGTTCCCCTGAAGAATTCACTAGGTGCGTGATGTAACGCCGTAGGGGGATTTTGAGGCCAGCGCATAAAAAAAAAATGCCATAAATCTATCCCCTATTTTGTAGATGCTACAACTTTTGCGCAAACCAATCAATATACGCTTATTGGGTTTTTTTATATGCGTTTTTTTTTATGTATTTTTTTTTTTTTAAATTGCGATATTGATTATAGCAAAAAGTAAAAAAAATATTATTTTTAATTGACGACGTTCTTTTTTTTTTTATAGTGCAAAAAATAGTAGAGGTGATCAAATACCACAAAAAAGAAAGCTCTATTTGTGGGGGGAAAAAAGGATGGTTGGGTACAACATCGGACGACAGCGCAGTTGTCAGTTAAAGCGACGCAGTGCCAAATCGCAAAAAAATGGTCTGGTGATTTAGCCAAATCTTCTAGGGGTTAAGTGGTTAAAGAGGAACTGCAATCTGCTTACATAATTTGTAATAAAAACACCTTTGACATTCTGAGGCTTCCCTCCAACCACTTGCATATTATTTTATATACTGTGATTCTGTACTTGCCAAATATGCTGCAGAAATCTCCCTCCACAGTGTCTGTCTGCAACCATTTTTTTTTTTTTTTTTTTTTTTTTTTACCACCTCAGCTAGTACCAAGTTCAAGAGACCAGCTCATGATTTGATGCTTCTTACGTCTCTATTTGTGGGTTGCATCATATGTGGTATATATTTCTGAAATATTATTATTTTTTTTTTATTTTTTTTTTAACTATGGTCATGTGCACACAAAATAGGTATCACCTCCCCGCTAGGGTAATGAGGCCTTGATCGTGCCGCTTCGGCCAATACCCCCTAGCCAGGATGGTTTAGGCACGTCGACAGTGACCAGTTAGAAACTTCCCCCCCCCCTCCCCTCATGGCTCCCAGGGATCTCGCTCTTTTTACCCAAAATAATATGAGATTGGATTCTTTAGAGAAAAAGAAAATAATATGTGAATAGGATTTGGAGATGACTATCGAAGTGATAAGTGTTGTTTTGGTCTGCTTAAATATACCCTATTTCTAATGACCCCTAACCCTCTCTGCATAGCTCCATGTTTTTTTGTATTCCTTCCATTTTTTCCATTTCTCCCTAAACTCCCTGTGCGTCTCTGAAAGGCAATCCTTAAGCTCTTCTAACCTAAACGTTTCCTCAACGGCGTCTATCCAATTCCAGATGTGAGGACTTTCAGTCTCCTGCCACTTTTTTGGTATGAGTCTCTTGGCTGCATTTAACAAGTGGGGGAGTAAGGACTGCTTGTAGTTTTTAACCCCCTCTTGGCTACAGTGGAAGAGCACTACCCAGGGGTCCTTCTTTAGCTCATTACCAGTGATGACCTTTATTTGACTTAATATTGTGTCCCAATAAATTTGAATTTTCGGACATTGCCACCATAAATGGGCCATCGTACCTCTTTCTAAGCATCCCCGCCAGCACTCTGCGGTCTGTTCTGCTTTAAATTTATTAGCTTTATCCGGGGTGATATACCACCCTGAGATACACTTATAATTTGCTTTGGCGGTTCGTATGTCTATTGCTGATGAGTGGGTTAATTGCATAATCCTCTGAAAAGTGTTTGTCCCTCTCGGAATTCCGAGCTCCCTTTCCCATTTTTCCAGAAATGGTGCTTCTCCCCGTGATCCTATCTTAACCAGTATCCCGTATAATTTGGTGATGGTGCCCTTCGAATTTTTAGATTTACATATATTCTCAAGTGGGGTCAGCTCCTCCTTCGTCCGTAATGGGTGATGGAGGTGCTGCGCAAAGTGGTGCAGCTGGGAATAATGCCACCTATCAAGATTCCAGTAATCCGTTCTAGATTCCAAATCATCATAGGACATTATATCGCCGTCTTTTACAATATCCCCCAGGTGAACAGTGTCCCCCCTAATCCAATTTCCACCAATTTTATATTCCCCCGGTGCGAAATAAGCATTTTCTTTCAGATTCATTAAAGGGGAATTAAATTTCCCGTCTAATTGTGACTGCGTCCTGTCCCACATTCGTAACGTATCTCGTGTTATGTCGTGTAATTTGTGATCAAGTGCTCTATAGTGTGCGGGAATCCAAATAATATTATTCAAGTGTTTACTTGTTTGTGCTTGTTCGATTTGCACCCATCTTTTGTCTGTCCTGCCCCGGGCCCATTCTACAGCTCGAGACAGAACCGCCGCCTTGTGGTAGCTTTTAATATCCGGGACTGCCAGACCGCCGAGTAACTTTCCCTGTTTAAGGATAGAGAGGGATATTCTATGCTTTTTATTTTTCCAAACATAGTTTAGTAAAAGGGAGTTCAGGATTCTCAGGAATTGCTGAGGAAGAGCAATTGGGATTAATAAAAATGTATATAGTATTTTTGGGACTATTACCATCTTCAACATGTTGATACGTCCGATCCATGATATAGGTTTATTTACCGTTTTTTTTAGTTCGTTTTTAATCTCGTTTAATAGGGGTACATAATTTATTTTATACATCTTCTGCACCGTGTTGGCTAGTTTAATACCTAGATACTTTAGTTCTTTAGTCCAGGGGAACGCACAGATTTCCTTGACCAGACCCACCTCCCTTTTATTGAGGTTAATGTTCAAAATTTCTGATTTGATTACATTGATTTTGAAGTTTGAAATAGCGCCATATTGTTGCAATACTTTGGAAAGCTTTGGGATGGATTTAACCGGGTTGGTTACATAAAATAAAATATCGTCGGCGAAGGCCGACAATTTGTGTTCCTCCTCTTCTACTCTGACCCCATTGATATCTGGGTCTTTTCGGATAGTAGCCAGTAGAGGCTCTAAAGATAGGATGAAAAGAAGGGGGGACAAGGGGCACCCCTGTCTTGTCCCATTTTTCATCTCGAAAGGCTCCGATAACATACCATTGATTTTAATTTTTGCGGTGGGGTGGTGGTAGAGTGTTTTAATCCAGCGGGCCATCCTGTTCCCTATTCCCATGGTAGTAAGGGTCTTCATCATGAGCCCCCAGTCTACCCTGTCGAACGCTTTTTCGGCATCCACCGACAGGAATAGACCTGGGGGCGCATTCTGCCTTATGGTCTGAAGCAGGAGGATTGCCCTTAAACTATTGTCTTTGCCCTCTCTGTTGGGAACGAAACCTACCTGGTCGGGGTGCACCAAAAAGTGCATAACCCCTTTCAGGCGCTCCGCAAGGATTTTAGCAAAAAGCTTAATGTTGGTATTTAGCAGGGAGATTGGTCTGTATCCCGAACAGATTGAACGATCTTTCCCCTCTTTCAAAATAATTGCAACCGTGGCGGCTATTGCTTCATTGCTAGTCTCAAATTCGGACCCTAACCCGTTGAAATATTTACACAACCTCGGTATCAAAATATCACTAAATCTTTTATAGTACATGACAGAGAAACCGTCCGGGCCGGGACTCTTTCCACCCGTCGTATTATTCAGGGCGTTTTTTATTTCTTCTTCAGTTATAGGACGGTCCATGTTAAGGCTTTCTATCTCCTCTAGTCTGGGTAGTCCTGCTTTGTCGAGGAAATCTCGGGTCTTAGCCTCTCTTTCCCCTGCCTGCCAGCCTGGGTGTTTTATTGTGTATAATTCCTCGTAATAATTTTTAAATATATCCGCGATTTCTCTGGTTGAATAAGCAAAATTTCCATCTTTCCTTTTGATTTTTTCGATGTAATTTCTAGTTTTCTTTTATTGGGCCATTTTAGCTAGAAGCTTAC
Organism: Rana temporaria; assembly: GCF_905171775.1. Taxonomy (NCBI): domain Eukaryota; kingdom Metazoa; phylum Chordata; class Amphibia; order Anura; family Ranidae; genus Rana; species Rana temporaria. The sequence continues at coordinate 314,132,148 of NC_053493.1, forward strand.
TGGGTTTATTGCCCCAGATATACCTCTCTCTCTCGCGATACAATTAAGTTTGTTCCTTGCTTCTTGCTCCATAATCTCCTTAAGTGCGTCTCTTTTTAAAATTAAGTTGTGGTAGGTTTCTTTGGAGCCCTGTGCTTTATGTTTCCGTTCTAAGGTCTCTGTCTTTAATCAAGGTATTCATTTTTCCATTTTCTCTCTTTTTTTTTTTTTGCGGCCTCAGCAATTAGAATTCCTCTAATGTATGCTTTGTGTGTCTCCCAGAGGGTGGCGCTAGAAATCCCCTCTGTATCATTAATAAGGAAATATTGTTTTAGTTCTGCTTCTACCCCAATTGCCCCTCCTTCATCCCGGATCAGGTTGTCATCTAAGCGCCATTCAGGCCGTTGGCTCTTTTGTATAGATTTAATTTTCATGGTTATTGGGGCATGGTCTGACACAGTCATGATTCCAATGTCCGTCTCTATGATAGAGTCCAGCAACCTATGATCAACCAAGATGTAGTCAATTCTAGAGTACGTTCCGTGGGGGGGAGAGTAAAATGTATAATTATGTACATTAGGATGGAAAATCCTCCAAGCGTCCACTAGTTGACTATCGTGGATCTTGTGCTTTATTTTTTGTAACTGGGCATTTGTTGTCTCCCTCCCACGGGACGTACTATCTTCCATCGGGTTAATAGCAAAATTTAAATCACCCATCAGAACGATATAGCCTTCTGAGAAATTTTTCAACTTCCCCAGGATTTTACCTAGGTATTGGGTTGAGTGTACATTTGGGGCATAGATGTTTGCTAGAGTATAGACTGTGTTGTCTAGTTTTCCTTTTAAAAATAAGAATCTCCCTTCAGGGTCTGTCATCCTTGCCTCCAAAGTAAACCCAAGCTCTCTTGTGAACCCAATTGCTACTCCCCTTGAACGTTTGGAGATGGCGTCTCCATAGAACCAAGTAGGGTACCTAGGGGAGTATAGCTTGATGTTTGAGTCTAAGGTCAAGTGAGTTTCCTGAATATAAACTATGTCCGCTCTATATTGTTCAATCTCGGCTAAGACCTTCAATCTTTTAACGGCTGAATTTAATCCCTTCACGTTGTAAGATAAAAATTTTACTTCTGCCATTTCCTATTACTAAAACATTTCCTCCAGCTTTCTGAGAGATCCCCTGGGAGCCAAGTTCCCTATTCCCTCCCTTTTCTGAGAGAGGGAAGTGCCCTCTCCCCTTCCTAATCCCCCACCCCGCCCACCTCCCTCCTCCCCCCCCCACCCAGGCCTAGACATCGCCTCTGAACCGTAGGGATCCTCGATCTCCCCTACCCGTCGGTTCTCGTGGATGAGGTGGGGCCTCCCAACGCCCCGCCCTCCCATATTCCCCTCAGGGTATTCTTCTGGGGGTTGATCTTATATGGGTAGGGTTACGGACCTGCCCTCCTTGCTCCCTCTCCCAATCCCCCCCCCACCCTCCCCCCCCCCGTCCCAATCCTCCCCCCCCGTCCCAATCCCCCCCCAATCGCCCTAAGTCGAACCTCTCTCAACACCTAGAGGAGGCAATCTATGTCATTTGACTATTCAACCCAGCCAGGAATCTCCAGCACGGGCATATCCAATTTGCGGCAGAACCCTACCAAGTCCTCAGGAAATATCAACTTCGCTGAGACCCCCTCTTTGTGGCCTATCAGACATGCCGGGAACCCCCATTGATAATTAATATTGAGCTGGCGCATCTGTTCCAGAAGGGGTTTAAGGTACCTTCTTCTGGCCAGGGTCTCCCAGGCTAGGTCCGTAAATATCTGGATATCAGTCCCGTCGTAGCATAGAGGGGGCTTTCTTCTCAGTTTTGACCAGATCTCATCTTTATCTTCGAAATATCTGAACCTCACAATAATGTCCCTGGGCCATTTGCCTCCTCCCTCTCTCATCTTTCCTACACGGTGTACCCGTTCTATTTTGAGGGGGCCCTCCATGCCATTATCTAGGAGGGGGAGAAACAGGTCGTTAAGGATTTTTCTCAAATCTTCGCCTTTCTCCTCCTTGATGGATCGTATTCTTAGATTTTGTCTTCTATTCCGGTTCTCTTGGTCCTCTAAGCGGTATTGCAGCCACCTCTGGTTTTGTTTCATAGTCTGATGTTGGTTTTTTAATTCGTTTAATTCTAGATCCTGTTTTTCCATTTTTTTTTTCAACTTCCTCTACCCGTTCCAACATATGAAATAAATCTTTTCTTAATGTGCTAATTTCTTCTCTTATCGCATTTTCCAATCTCTTTAGCATCCCATCTAGTTCCCCCTTTGTGGGGATATGGGTGTCCAGTCTGGGGTCGTCCATTTGACTGACTTCATGTTCACATTCTATTGATGTATCCACCGTTGGGGTAACCGCCCCCCCTACTCCCTTTTTAGTTGTCCCGGTTTTTTCAGCTTTTTTTGACAGACCTGGGCTCTTAGAACTCCCATCAGGGGTCATATAGTGTCTGATCGTACTAGTGGGGGGGTTATCTTTAGGGATTTTCGGGGCGGCCCCCCTTGTAGATTTATTCATGTTGTATTTCTTTGTCCCTCTAATACGCTTCCCCAGTTTGGACGACAGGTGATCACCCCCCCCCTCTTTTTTTTTTTTTTGATGGTAGTTTTTATTTTTTTTGGGAGGGAAAGCAAGACCGAGGAGTGATAGCTTCTCCTTCAAAGGATTTTACGCTGGGGTTCTAGGGGGTCAAGAAGTCATCCCGTGTCGCTGGGCCGTGAACAAAGGGGAAGATCACCCACACTCTGTTTTAAGCGTGCTATCAATCTGAGCCTTCTAAATGTAACCACCGGAGTACCTAGAGTACTCTGGGACCCAGTCTCCAGAATGCACGCAGGTAAGAGAGTGCCACGCCTTGGGTTATTAATGCTATCCTCTCTCTCATAGATTTTGTCACCACCAGGTGGAGCACTCTGCTGCAAACAACCTGGCAGGCTTAGTCCCGTTGCCCATTGGCCTCAACCCTGAGGAAACGGCAATGCCCCTTTTAACGTTGGTATCCACCCGGGTTGGGAATACTGAGGAATGCTTGGGCAACAGCTTACTATGGTTGGAGTATGTCCGAAATTTTTATGTGCTTATGAGTGGATGCAGGTATTTAAGTGCCCTTTAAGGGTTTGCGCATACAGGAACAGCCTCAGAATCACACACTCTCTCCTCTCACTGCGTTCTCGCCTTATTATCCATCCATCCGATTCCGTTACCCCGCGCACTGGGCTAAAGAGTTTATATGCCGTGGGCTAGGGTGGATGAGATATATCTCATGGAGTCAAGCTTTCCCGCAAGTAGTCCGACCCTGTCACACTGTAATTTCTCAGGAAAGGACGCAATGCGTCTCGAGTTACTAATGCCTCTTGAATAAGTCAGCGCATAAAAGCATTGGAAGGGGCCAGACCGCAGATCCCAAGGTATGCTTCACCTGACAATACCCCCCTTCCCTGTACGGGCACCGTCAGCATTTATAGCAAAGTGACCTGTAAACAGCTAGCCATTAATATGGTGGGGGAATTTATGTAGAGGAAAGTTGTAACTTGCTTAGTAAGTTGTCAACTAAATACTTGAGTTGTTGGGAGGTTATTCTGATATCATGCTATCTCATATGACATTCTGACATGAGAAATAAGAAGACATAGGCAGCGGGTGGTATACTGCAGTTCTTACCGATCCCTCAGTTTGCAGGTTGTCCCCGTTGCTCAGTTTGCCTATACAGGCTACTTCCGCGATACAGTGTATGTACAAGCATAGATATTACCTGAATGCTGTTCAGGGCTTATGGTAGCCGGGAGAGGCGTCGGAATCCGCGGGGGGGCCGAGAGCCAGGAGCACCCACCAAGATCTGCAGCTCCTGTTCCTTCCTCCCTATACCGCTCGGTCCGCTATCTCCTTCGGGGGGGGGGGCGGGGGGGAAGGGGGAGAGGGGGATCCCAATTGAGCAGCGGGGGAGAGCAGTTCGGACGATCGGCAGTCTAGCGGCTCAGCAGACTCCCACTCTGCGTCATAGCCTCTGCCGCTGGTGCATCCTCAGATCTTCCGGCTTCGTCCATCCCCCGTGACCAGGTCAGGTCCGTGGCGCGGGCTGCTCCTCCCTCGGCGTGCGTGCCTCACGTGCACCACGTCATCCTCTCTGGTGTTTGAGTATTCCGTCTGCAACCATTTTAACTGTGGGCAACTGAAGCTGCTGCCTTTCCACTTCCTGGATTTACACAGGGACACCTCCAGCTCTGCAGCTCTCATTTTCCCTTGTATGACTCGTCCCCATCTCCCTTCCTGGTAAACTTTCATGAGAGTAAGAGGGAGCTGTGCATGATGTCATAAGCCTAGGCCTTTTACCAGACAAACAGGAAGTGGGCTGTATAAGGTATTTACTGACAGAAAAAAAACTGTTTTACTATCCAAAGTTAAAACAACAAGGGTAGAAGATCTAATAGATGAAAAGTTAAAATACATGACTGAAGGTCCGCTTTAAGCAGGGTCAGGGAACAACCTCTTAACAGGAAGCTCTATGGAATTTGCAAGGCATGAATGTAAACAACCTCACAGACTGTGTACAAAAGAACACTTCCCTACACATACATTTATCGAACTTCAGCAGCACAAGTCTTCTGATCAACTTTTGTACAACCAGCCTGTCAGATTTTTCCTGAATGATCAGTACCGCCGCCTATAGCCAGCAACACTGATCATTGTATTCTGATGCTGGATAAGGCTTCCCATTATCAGAATAATACAATACCACAGCAGGAGGGATTTCCCCATCGAATGTGTGTATGAGGGCACAGAGACATTTTCTTTCGTTCAACCCACTGGTTGAACGAAACAAAATTCGGAGTGTATGGGCTGCTTTAGGCAACATGGTTCAGTCCCCCAGTATTACAATAAGCAAGATAGAGATAATTTCAGTGTCTGAAAATGGAGTTTCACTTTTCAAGATAGAGCACTTGTATAAACTGTAGGCGACTTGTGAGATCCATTGACTGGCAACACAAAGAACACAATAACAGCTAATGTATTACCATCATGTTTTTATTTTTTGGCAGCTGCTGAAATACTACTTCTATTAGACCTCTTTCTAGTTCAGGGAAAACGTGTTTTAAAAAATATCACAGTAGAGTTCTAACATTGGCAACCATTCATCACTGTTGCACAGAGTAGAAACCTTACTTTTGTAAAAGAGTTCCATAGTATTGAGGAAATCTACAGTTGCAGTCACCTGACATCTGAAATTTATTTTGAAATTTTCTACTGTAAAGAAAAGAATACATGTCAGTAGGGTGTCCGTTTATTAAGCAGCGGTAAATCACTGCTGATAAGATCTCTGCATTCTCAGAGTAAACCGTTCTCTGAGTGCCACTTTATATAGTAGTGTAGATCACTTCTCTTAAGGAAAAGAGAATCCATCTTCAAATGCTTAGAACTGAGAATGCCGCCTGAAATCTCATGAGAGATCACAAGATTACAATAACATAAATGAAAAAAGCAAAAGTAAAAAAATCATTCAGTTTATGAAAAACTTTCAAGTAAAATATTAAAGTTAAAGCCCCCTCTCCCATTCACAATCAATATACACCCCATAACTAAACAACATTAGAATTATTAATAAACAATAATCAGGCATGGTCTTTTTAATTGTTAATGGTGTATAGTAAAATGGTTGAACCTGCATCTGTCATGCAGCTATACACCATCAATAAAATGTAAAAATAAATAGAAATAAATCATTCAAATAAAAGTATAAACATAAGAATATTGTACGGGCATGCAACACTGTACCCAAATACATTTTTTTATCATTTTTTAAATAAGCAAATTAAGTTTTTCAAAATTTTGCAAACAGGTAGTGCCTTATGGGCACTGGTAGGTGACACTGATGGGTACTGATTAGCAGCACTGGTGGGACTACACTGATAATCAGTGCCCTACTAATTATCACTGTACATGTCCCTTTTACACATGCCAGTTATTGGCTCTCTTCTGCCTTGGTGGGAACTGGTTAACAAAGAGGAGGGGAGTAGCTTCTGGGGGACTATGGAAGAGACGGGGAGAGAGGGAGGGGTTGATGCAGGGAGGCTGAGGAGTTAGCTGGATGACAGAGGCACATAAACTGACCACACTATTGGAGATCAGCATCTGTGATAAACATGGTCAGTTTACAGAAGGGAAGGCAGGTTCAGCCAGGTATTGTACAGAATAGATGTATAGTATAGAAAGGGACAATTGAATAGATGTAATGTGTTTTTTATAAGGTTACAACCACTTTAAGCAAGAGTGCTCCTGAGTAACCAGGAATATCCTCTATAATGAGAGCCTCAACACATTTAATGCAATATGGACCCCAGCCACTTAGACGAAAAGGGGTTAAAGCACTCTAAGATTACCAAAGGAAGTCTAACTGTGAGATTATGCAAGAAGCATACTGTAGGGTGGCATATTGTGGTGACTGGTAAGTAGGCAGTATCTAGTGGTTTCCACAGGTCAGTCAACAGAAGGTGACTCAAGGCTGGGATTTTGTTAACTTCTTCGAGCCGGGGTATGCTCCAATGCTCTGTTTTGTAACCCTACCTTTTCAAACCTAATAAAAAGAATCTTCAAAAAAAAGTCTGTCATTCCACAAAGGTGTAGTAGGAGCAGGAAACCAGTATTTCAGTTGATCGAATAATACCACTTGGTAATATTCTCTTATGTCAATGATACCCATACCTCCAACATTTCTATGTTTAATTAATTGGGCATGAAAGCAACAATCTCTTCTTTGCCAAATATTTTTAAGATGAATGCAGGGGGAGTTACAGGTATGACTGTTAAATAGGGATAGGTAGGGTGCACAACAAGTAATAGGATATGAGGGAGAATAAGCATCTTAAAGGTAGCTAGTCCGCCCACCCATGATGACTCAACATGGGAAGATAATTAAGTTCCCCTTTCAATTTAGCAACTAGTAGTTTATAGTTGGCTTCTGCTAGGGATGCACAAGTAGGAGTAACAGTGATGCCTAGGAAGGAAATGTTTTTCTCCGCCCAAATATACAGTATAATTGGTATATGAATGAGGGTTGCATGTGTTGAGAATCAAAGATTTGTTAAAATTGACTTTAAAATTAGAAAGCTGACTAACATTTGTCAGAATCTGGAAAACATGTGGGAGGGATGTCAGAAGATTGGTAAACCTGAGGATGACATCGTCCACAAATCAATAACATGGGGTCAATATGAAAAAACAGTCACATGCGGGTGGGAGTGAATGCATTCTGCTAGTGCTCAAATCATTAAATTGAGTATGGTGTGGAACAATGGATGCCCTTGGCCATTGGTTATAAAAAAAATGGTTTAGATAGAAGGCTGTGTGCACTTGGGCAGAAGGAGATGAGTACAAGTCTAAAATGGCAGACATAATCATGCCACAGCAAAATTTTGCTGAGTTATATCTCTCCAATGTACTTGGTCAAATGCCTTTTCAGTATCTATGGAAAGGAGCAGAGAAGGCATTCAACTCTGTTCTGCATGGTGGACAATCTTAAGTATACGCCTGGTGGTGTCTGAGGTTTGCTTTCCCTCAGTGAACGCCATTTGGTCAGGCTGTACTAGTCTAGGCTTATGGACTAGGTTATTTGGCCTTCGCCATAGGTTTAATTGTGCTGATCATCTCCAGGTTGGGAAAGGGTTGGTTCAGTTGGTCAAGTTCAAATGCAGGTAAGTAGGGGGTGTTAAGAATGATGAAATCGCTGCTTCTGAAGGTTGAGGTGCATTATACAGTAGGTGAACCCGATTTTGTGTCAATCTCGCTCTCTTTCTCGGCGAGATTGAGCACCTACGAGCCCCATCGCGGGAGCCAGCGCCGAGCTGGCTTGCCGCGATGGAGACAGAGCCGTCATAGAAGCGACGGGAGATCCGACTTGGATTCCCGCCAATTCTACACGTGTGCGGCGTTTGTTATGAATCCTGAGGGGGAAGTCCCCGCCGGATTTTAAATAAAAATCCGGCATGGGTCCCCCCCTCAGGAGCATACCGGGCCCTTAGGTCTGTTATGGGTTGTAAGGAGAGCCCCCCTACGCCGAAAAAAACGGCGTAGGGGGTCCCCCTACAATCCATACCAGACCCGTATCCAAAGCACGCTACCCGGCCAGCCAGGAAGGGAGTGGGGACGAGCGAGCGCCCCCCCCCTCCTGAGCCGTACCAGGCTGCATGCCCTCAACATGGGGGGGTTGGGTGCTCTGGGGCAGGGGGGGCGCACTGCGGCCCCCCCCACCTCAGAGCACCCTGTCCCCATGTTGATGAGGACAGGGCCCCTTCCCGACAACCCTGGCCGTTGGTTGTCGGGGTATGCGGGCGGAGAGGCTTATCGGAATCTGGGAGCCCCTTTAATAAGGGGGCCCCCAGATACCGGCCCCCCCACCCTAAGTGAATGAGTATGGGGTACATCGTACCCCTACCCATTCACCTGCAAGAAAAGTGGTAAAAACACAAATAAACCACACAGTGTATTAAAATATTTTATTTTTCTGCTCCGGAGGCCGCCCCCTGTCTTCTTTATTAGCTCTTTTACCAGGGGGGGCTTCTTCTTTGACGTCTTCGGGTGGGTGGGGGCCGCCGTCTGGTTCTCTTCCACCGCCGGGGGGGGTGGCTTTTAAAAAAGCCCCCACCCCCCCGGCGGGTTTCCTCCGGCGTCTTCGGCGGGGCTCTTCTTCTTCCGCTATCCCGACGGGTCTTCTCAACTCTCCGGGGTTCTCCTTCTGTCTTCGCCGCTCTCCGTTGTTGACTCGGCGCACCCCGGTTCTTCGTCTCGCTGTCCGGTGTCTTCTTCCGTGCTGTACGTCTTCTCCTTCCGTGCTGTGATGAGTTCTTCTTCCGTGCTGTGACGTCATGTTCTTCACTTCTCTCCTTCTCCCGATGTTGACACGCCGGTCCTCCTCGCTGAAATGACGGATGCGCGCCTTGCATCGGACCTATATAGGCCTCACAGTCCCATCATGCTCTGTACCTACCCATGTGATACGTGGTAGGTATCACATGGGTAGGTACAGAGCATGATGGGACTGTGAGGCCTATATAGGTCCGATGCAAGGCGCGCATCCGTCATTTCAGCGAGGAGGACCGGCGTGTCAACATCGGGAGAAGGAGAGAAGTGAAGAACATGACGTCACAGCACGGAAGAAGAACTCATCACAGCACGGAAGGAGAAGACGTACAGCACGGAAGAAGACACCGGACAGCGAGACGAAGAACCGGGGTGCGCCGAGTCAACAACGGAGAGCGGCGAAGACAGAAGGAGAACCCCGGAGAGTTGAGAAGACCCGTCGGGATAGCGGAAGAAGAAGAGCCCCGCCGAAGACGCCGGAGGAAACCCGCCGGGGGGGTGGGGGCTTTTTTAAAAGCCACCCCCCCCCGGCGGTGGAAGAGAACCAGACGGCGGCCCCCACCCACCCGAAGACGTCAAAGAAGAAGCCCCCCCTGGTAAAAGAGCTAATAAAGAAGACAGGGGGCGGCCTCCGGAGCAGAAAAATAAAATATTTTAATACACTGTGTGGTTTATTTGTGTTTTTACCACTTTTCTTGCAGGTGAATGGGTAGGGGTACGATGTACCCCATACTCATTCACTTAGGGTGGGGGGGCCGGTATCTGGGGGCCCCCTTATTAAAGGGGGCTCCCAGATTCCGATAAGCCTCCCGCCCGCATACCCCGACAACCAACGGCCAGGGTTGTCGGGAAGGGGCCCTGTCCTCATCAACATGGGGACAGGGTGCTCTGAGGTGGGGGGGGGCGCAGTGCGCCCCCCCTGCCCCAGAGCATCCAACCCCCCCATGTTGAGGGCATGCAGCCTGGTACGGCTCAGGAGGGGGGGGGGGCGCTCGCTCGTCCCCACTCCCTTCCTGGCTGGCCGGGGTAGCGTGCTTTGGATACGGGTCTGGTATGGATTGTAGGGGGACCCCCTACGCCGTTTTTTTCGGCGTAGGGGGGCTCTCCTTACAACCCATAACAGACCTAAGGGCCCGGTATGCTCCTGAGGGGGGGACCCATGCCGGATTTTTATTTAAAATCCGGCGGGGACTTCCCCCTCAGGATTCATAACAAACGCCGCACACGTGTAGAATTGGCGGGAATCCAAGTCGGATCTCCCGTCGCTTCTATGACGCGCTTGCTGGGGTGTGCTGTCACTATTCCAGTGAGTGTGAGATGTCGGCGAGATCTCGGCACCCTGTCGCCGAGTATCAGCGCGACGCTGTCGTGCTAAAAGCACAATATCACAAACACCTACTGTATATAGGGAGTTGTAGTAATCTGCAAATGCGCCCGCTATATGTTGGGGATTTTTGGGATAAGAGCGGATAAGATGGGCAATTTTAGATTACATTTTTTTGCGATTTTATATGGGAAGCTAAGAGTTTTCCAGCTCTATTGTGGTGGTTGTAATAGCATTGTTTATACTGGCGGAAGATCAAATCATGTTGGTCATAAAAAAAATCTCTCAATTGAAAGTGGGCCTTCTGAAGTTTAGACACTATTAGCCAGATTCAGGGAGATATTCGCCGGCGTATCAGTAGATACGCCGTCGTAACTCCGAATCTGCACCGTCGTATATTTAAGCGTATTCTCAATTTGAGATAGGCATAAATGTTGCTAAGATACGACCGCCGGCGCCGTCGTATCTTAGCTGTCTGTTTGCGCTGGCTACTAGGGGCGTGTACGCTGATTTACGCCTAGAATGCGTAAATCAGCGAGATACGCCTATTCACGAACGTACGCTTGCCCGTCGCAGTAAAGATACGCCGTTTACGTAAGGCGTTTTCAGCCGTAAAGATAAACCACCAAAAAGATGGCGCAGCCAATGTTAAGTATGGACGTCGGAACCGCGTCAAATTTTTACATCGTTTGCGTAAGTCGTCCGTGAATGGGGCTGGCCGTAATGTACGTTCACGTCGAAACCAATGAGTCTTTGCGGCGTAATTTGAAGCATGCGCACTGGGTTACGTCCACGGATGGCGCATGCGCCGTACGTTCAAAACGTCAATTACGTGGGGTCATGCCTTATTGGCATAAAACACTCCCACCTCTTCCCAATTTGAATTAGGCGCGCTTAGGCCGGCACATTTACGCTACGCCGCTGTAACTTAGGAGGCAAGTGCTTTGTGAATACAGCACTTGCCTCTCTAACTTGCGGCGGCGTAGCATAAATACGATACGCCGGCTCAAACATAAGCCGCCCTACGTGAATCTAGGTATATGGCTGGACTTGGGGAAAATGTATTCTGGAGTTCCAAAGTGTGAACAGAGTCAAGCAGTACCAGCAGCCAATTTTAGTTTTTTTAGCTTGGGCGCCTAATTGGATGAGAATGCTACAAATATATGCCTTATGGGTAGGGTTGTCCCGATACCGATACTAGTATCGGTATCGGGACCGATTCCGAGTTTTTTCGGCGGTACTCAGACGCCGATACCCTGCCCCGATACACAAATAGAATACTTAACCCCCCCCCCCACCGGAGCCGCAAACCGCCGCCGTTACACCGCATCCCCGCTACCGCTGACTGTGTAATACGGGCGGGAACATTACAGCTTTGAATAGCTGTAATGATTTGCGCCGCGCATAGACACTCCCCCTTGCTCGGGTGAACTGTCCAATCCCGAGCGAGGGGGAGTGTCTATACACGCAGCGCGCGCCAATCATTACAAAGCTATTCAAAGCTGTAATGTTCCTGGCCGGCCGTAGTATTGTACACAGTCGGCGGTAGCAGGTAAGCGGGCCATGGCTGCATATGGGGGGGGAGACACATGGCTGGATGGGGGGGAGACACATGGCTGGATGGGGGGGGAGACATGGCTAGATGGGGGGTGACAATGGCTGGATGGGGGGATACATTGCTGGATGGGGGGTGACAATGGCTGGATGGGGGGTGACAATGGCTGCATGGGGGGTGACAATGGCTGGATGGGGGGAGACAATGGCTGGATGGGGGGATACATTGCTGGATGGGGGGTGACAATGGCTGCATGGGGGGTGACAATGGCTGCATGGGGGGTGACAATGGCTGCATGGGGGGTGACAATGGATGGATGGGGGGAGACAATGGATGGATGGGGGGTGACAATGGCTGGATGGGGGGTGACAATGGCTGGATGGGGGGTGACAATGGCTGGATGGGGGGAGACAATGGCTGGATGGGGGGAGACAATGGCTGCATGGGGGGTGACAATGGCTGCATGGGGGGTGACAATGGCTGCATGGGGGGATACATTGCTGGATGGGGGGTGACAATGGCTGCATGGGGGGTGACAATGGCTGCATGGGGGGTGACAATGGCTGCATGGGGGGGGTGACAATGGCTGCATGGGGGGGTGACAATGGCTGGATGGGGGGAGACAATGGCTGGATGGGGGGTGACAATGGCTGGATGGGGGGAGACAATGGCTGGATGGAGGGATACATGGCTGCATGGGGGGAGACAATGGCTGGATGGGGGGAGACAATGGCTGGATGGGGGGATACATGGCTGCATGGGGGGATACATGGCTGCATGGGGGGATACATGGCTGCATGGGGGGAGACAATGGCTGGATGGGGGGATACATGGCTGCATCTGTGGGGGGACATCGCTGCATTTGGGGACACATTTTAAAAAAAGTATCGGTACTTGTACTCAGTCCTAAAAAAGTGGTATCGGGACAACCCTACTTGGGTATTACAAATCGCAAAGCTATCCATATCCGGTTAATTATTGTGGTGGAAATAGTTGCAGAGATGTTGAGAAAGCACATTGCTAGTAGCGGGTTCTTTCGAGAGCTTGTCATTACACCTCCAAATATGTATAGGACTGCAATTGTCTCGCTCCAATAATGTAATGGTGATGGCTGTATGGTAAGACAATGTTCTATCGGTAATATTGGAGAAGACCTATTGGAGGAACCATTTGTCAACTAGAAACATATCGATATGTGAATATGAATTATGCCTGGGGGGATAGTATGTGTAGTCTAGTTTTTGGAGGAATGTTGGCAACATCACACATCATAATCTTCAGCGTGAAGTAATAATTGCAAGGAGTATGGGCGATCTCACTGTGTGGAAGTCACACCAATGTGAGGGTCAACCACTGAGTTGAGGTCGCCACATACTATTAGGTTACCTCTTCTAACCTCAGCAATGTGTTTAAAAAGCTTGCGATAAAACCTCCACTGATGGGAATTAGGGCCATATATTTCTATAATAGTAAGTACATGACATTGATCTCATAAATTAAAATGATATATCGTCCTCCATCATGGAGGAGTAGAGCTTGAAGGATACTGATTTCCGAATGGTGATGAGTGCTTCCCGTTTTTAAAAGACATATTGGCAAAAAAGTTATGAGGGAAGTCCTTGTGTTGACATTTTGGAGCAGCTGCGGCATTCAAGTGAGTTTTCTAGATCACTTGGATGTCAGCCTTGGCCGAAATAGCCATTTTTCACACAGAGAATATCTTGGTCGGGTGGTTCAGGCCACAAATGTTTAGTGATAAGAACTTTAGGAGTCATAAGAACAGCAGATTAATAAGAGATGTGATGGACTCAACAGACACCTCAATGGCAAGGCAGTAAGCAAAGTAATCCAAACCAAAGGTATTGAAGATGCTGAAGTACGCTTGAGAGTTAAGGGGCACATAGAATGCATTTTAAGAAGATGTCCTTGGTACCTTGAAGCTTTGATTGAAGGTAAGCCAAAACGTGAAGCAGAACACCTACTTAGGGAGTAAATGTAAACCCAGGATTAGGCAAAAAGAGTTCCAAATAGAACTAGGAGCAGAAAGACTGCTATTCCAGGCTGGGTAAGACAGAATGTGTCTGCTACGGCACAGTGATTCCCCTATGGGGGAGTTAAGTCTGACAGAGTCAAGCTGTTTAAGTAGTAGAGCCCCTGGGAGGCTGCTTCTTGTTGGAGTAATAATGTTTAACCCTCCACCATTCTGGAGTGGCTGAACGGGAGGACCGTGGTGGCACAGATGGTGGTGGATCAACAGGAATTATTCCCCTGGTTTGCAGGAAATGTAGACACTTCAATAGGTTGCAGACAGTATGAGTAGCGCAGTCCTTGGTGATCAATGTGGCTGGATGTTTCCATGTGTAAGCTGTTAGACGGTTGCGTAAGGCTTTCGTGATGATCATATTCTTACATAGTTGCAAAATGTGAGAAGATAGGTCAGAAAGCACCTGTAGTGTAGCTGCTTGTTCCAGCAGGTGGTCTTTCTGTCTAAATGCCGTCAACAAACATTCTTTAACTTGGTAGAAATGCACCCTCAGTAACGCATCTCTGGATACTTTTGGAGAAAGGAAAGAGGGCTTGGGTCACACGATGCACATGGTCAATGGTGAGATCTGCAGAGGTGAGCAAGGGCAGGACATTCTGAAAGATCTTTAAATTAGTGAGGTGATTGTGAAGCCTGCATCGGTTTGGCAATACCGCAAATCTTAATATTATTGCATGAAGATCTGTCAGCCACCTTAGATTTAAGCAAAGCTGTCTCCCCACAATGAACATTGTGTGCATCCACGATAGTGTTATAGGATGTTATACAGCCGCTTAAGCTATCTTCTACATGTCTCAGCCGCTCCCCTAGCTCTTAAGCTTTAGCCACATATTTATCAAAGCAGGAGAGCATATCTGCTTGTAAGGAAGAGCAGAGGGAAAGTAGCATTTCCTTTACCATGGTGTCAAAGACGGGCTGCCCAGCATAGGGAAAGGGGCAGTAGGATCACCATGCCGTGTGTGTGAGGGAGAATGGTTTATCAAGGCCACATACCTCCACGCCATTCTGAGCAGCCTTGTCCGGTGCTGCCTCCCAACTGGGTCATGACTTCACCGGACTGTGAGTGCTAGGGGTAGAAGATGCAGATCCTCCATCGGTGTCCAGGCGTTTCTGCGTGGAGGCAGCATCCATGGGATGTAACAAGGAAGCCACAACTAGAAGTCTCGCAGTGACCGCCAAAGGTGGACTACCTCTGCCATTTTGTTGTGGTCCACGCTCATCTGTCAGGAAGAACCCCAACAGTTTCTTAAGCTTCAACAGTTCTCTGGTGTCGGGGCATGGCAATGATGGTAGTGAAGCAGTAGGGCTGCAAGTGGGAGGTTGGCGGCAGCTGCAGAGGGAGGACGTGTATGTAGAAATAGTTTAGACTGACGTGAACTTACTTCAAATGTGCATCTACAATGAGAGCTAAACATCTCCCATATTCTCTCCTCTCTCCCTGATTCTCCACCTCCTGAGCTGGATAAGCTGAGAGGGAAGATCTTCACAGAGATGGAGGTGTTGAGATCGTACCTCCATAAACTGCCCATTTCTGTTACTATGAATGCCAACTTCTCTGTGTGCTGAGATGATCAGCTGAGAACATGATCATCTCCATTACATAAACTGCTAATGATTTGAGATGATCTGTGATCATCAAAATTGTGGCTCGTTTCAGTTTCCTAAACGGACACCTAAATTCATACATAGAAAATAAGTTAAAGGCAGCTTATAGCTGGATTCAGGTACAGTTACGACGGCGTATCAGTAGATACGCCGTCGTAACTCTGAATCCGCGCCGTTGTAACATTAAGCGTATGCTCAAACTGAGATACGCTTAAATGTTGCTAAGATACGACCTCCTACGCCGTCGTATCTTAGCTGCCTATTTACGCTGGCCGCTAGGGGCGTGTACGCTGATTTACGCCTAGAATATGTAAATCAGCGAGATGCGCCTATTCACGAACGTACGCCCGGCCATCGCAGTAAAGATACGCCGTTTACGTAAGGCGTTTTCAGGCGTAAAGATAAACCACCAAAAAGATGGCGCAGCCAATGTTAAGTATGGACGTCGGGGCCGCGTCAAATTTTTCACGTCGTTTGCGTAAGTCGTCCGTGAATGGGGTTGGACGTAAGTTACGTTCACGTCAAAACCAATGAGTCTTTGCGGCGTAATTTGGAGCATGCGCACTGGGATACGTCCACGGACGGCGCATGCGCCGTTAGTAAAAAACGTCATTTACGTGGGGTCACAATGAATTTACGTACAACACGCCCACATCTTACACATTTGAATTAGGCGGGCTTACGCCGGCCCAGTTACACTACGCCGCCGTAAGTTAGAGCACAACTTATTTGTGAATACAGGACCTGCTGCTCTGACTTACAGCGGCGTAGTGTATCTAAGATACGCTACGCCCGCCTAAATCTATCTGAATCTGGCTATTAATGGCTAGGTGAATATTACCGTAGTCTTGCAACACTGTATATTAACATAGATAACTACCTTTTATATATTTGTAGATAGAGATGTAAAATGGTCAAAATACACAAATTCCTTTCAGAATGAAAACCAACACTTATTTTGTATTGTTAAGTGTGCTGCAGGAATGTCAAGCTGATGCTTGTTTGCTATAAATTTTCACATGAAATTACTGTTTATCCGATGTTATACATTTTATTTTGATGAGTGTGGTACATTGAGTTCTAGGTTGTAAATTATACTAAAGTATAAATACATAGCTGACATCTGATCTATCTCTGTCTTTGGGGATTATGCAGACATATGTCTACAATGTCACCTGGGGAGCTGCAGACGCTGGATGAAGAAATCATGCAGTTACATAACTACTTAAGATGTCTGTCATACAAAATGAACTGCTATTTTATCCAGCTTCACTTTTATTCAGTCACTTCTAATCATGTAAATATTTGGAAAGTGAATCTGAAAATTCTGCTTTTTGCAGTGTGTTATGATAAGCTTATGAAAGTAAAAAACAAAAAAAAAAATATTTTCTTTATCGTACACCACGGGACACAGAGCCTTTATCTTTGCATAATGGGTTAAGGGTCACCAGCGGTGAATAGACACTGGCGCAACCAATTGAAGACAGATCCCCTCCATATAACCCCTCCCATCAGGGAAGCACCCCAGTTTTTTCGCCAGTGTCTAAAAGGTGTTGGACGCGCAAGGATGTGCTAAGGATAGCTCTGCTAAAAAGACCCTCTGAGGGAGAAGGAGCTATGCTTTGGGATCCATCCTAGACGCTAAGAGTTTCGCTGAATCTGGATGGGATCCGGGCCTCATGGACGAGGCTTCGCCTGTAATGTCTCTCTTCGTAGGACTGGGGTCCAGCACTATCGCTACAGCAGCTAAAAGTCCTGGTCAGAGTCTTTTACAAGGCCCAGGGGAGAGGTATCCATTAAAAAGGAACCCATATCCCTGAAGGTTGGCACACAAAACCCGCCGAGATGGGTGAAGATTGGTACTGTCTGAATTTTTTCAGCAGAAAAATCCTGCGGCAGGGATAAAGCTAAGAGAAAAGGAATCCTAAGAACAAGCTTAAGGATTCTTTTCAAACTATTTTGGTCACTAGAGGGAGTAAAGAGCTGAGTTTTACTCACCTCACTCTGCAAGAATGTCAGATCCATAGGACAAGGCACATTCCTTCCGCTGCAGAGCTTTTCATAAGCACGGCCAAAGCTTCTCTCCTTCCAATGAACGCAGAGTAGAAACTAGCATGGAATAAGCAGGGGGAGGCTCTTCCTGATCCTCACAACCACCATAATGCCCTAGGTCTTGCGCGCATGGGGGGCACGCTTTATCGGCGGGGGGGTGAAGGAGGAGGATCTGAGTGTGCATGGGCATGTGGATTCGAAAGATGGCGCTCAAACAGGAGCCATTAAAGGATCACGGAGACTGGCAGCTCTTCCCTTGGGGACACAGCAGCAGCAGAAACGGGCTCGTAAGCTCTATGTGGTTGGTAGGGCACTACCAAGAGAGATACCCACTCTATAGCAGGAAACTGTGTGTTTAAGTTGCATATTTTATGTAGATTACTAAACTGAGCACAGTAGTATATGCTTATTGGTAACTTGGCTTGTTGCTTGTTAATATGTCTTCCCTTAGAAGGGACTAAAAAAGACAAGAAAGCACCACCGCCTGAGTCAGGAGGCTCCAACCGCACCTGCTCGGTACCTTCCTCCCCTGTAAATCTTGATTTACCAATACAAGAGTAGCCATTGCCACTATCGGGAGTAACAATTTCTTCAGTGGCGCCTGGGCCTGCATATGTCACTGAGGACACCTTTATCGCAGCCATGGAAAAACTGGTAGGAAAGATCGCTGCGCTAATCGCAAAGTCCTCGCAAATGGACAAAAAGCGAAGCAGATCTCCTTCAATGGTGTTAGATCCTCTTTCAGAAAGATCTGAAGAGGAGAAGGATGAGGATGAGATAACACCTACAGAGGACAGGGATGAGGAGTCGGATGGATCAGGGATGAGGAGGAACCCTTTTCTGCTTCCCAAATGCTAAGGTCACAGGTGCAATGTTATGCTGAAACAGTGTGTACTACATTCAGGTTGCCCTCTTCGGAGTTAACTGAATCACCTGTCTCCTCCCTGGGCTCATTAAAATCCCTGCAGGGTGCATGCTCTTTTCCAGTTCATCCTTTATTAAAGAAGCTAATCTATGCAGACTGGTTACATCCAGACAAGCGTTTCTCACCTCCAAATAAGTTTGATATTCTTTATCCTATGGAGAAAGAGTTTTCCAAGAAGTGGAGCCTGCCTTCGGTAGATGCAGCCATTTCTTGTGTAAATAAGAACCTGACTTGTCCAGTGGATGACGTACAGGTGTTTAAAGACCCTTCGGAAAAGAAATTTGAATCTTTATTGAAGTCTTCCTTCTAGCTGGGTCAGTCTCCCAACCTGCTGTAGCAGCAGTGGGCATGTGTCAGGTCCTCAAGGACCAGGTAAAACAAGGACTGAAGGAGCTGCCTCCAGAACAAGTCAAATTGTGGGAAAAATTGCCTACAGCCTTATGTTTTACAGTTGACGCTATGTGAGATTTGATTCTGCAAACATCACGTCTAACACTCCAACTGGTACATATGCTCAGAATTCTTTGGCTAAAGCATTGGTCTCCAGAGGCACCATGCAAAAGCTTTTGGCTAGTTTCCCCTTCCATGGCGAACGCCTCTTTGGGAAAGATTTGGAGAGATATATTCCAAAAGATATTGAGTGGGAAAACCACTCTATTAAAAAAACAGACAAATCTCCTGCGCTCCGGTATTTTTTGGAAAGGTGTTTTAAAAGATGGTAAAACTCAATTACAACTCAATTAAAAGGTATCTTCCAAAGTCTTGCAGCCCTCCTCAGAATCGTTGGAATTCATAGAACTAAAAGAGACAAAAAGAGGAAAACGGAGGGCGCACCGACCTAGTGTGATACTGATTGATGAGTTTTATTAAAATAGTAAAAACAAATAGTAAAAACAAATCATTATACTCACAAAGGGAGTGTTAAAAACAGGCCTTGAGTAACAATGCAGCAAAGAACCAACACCATCGGCATAACACGATATTGTTTCGATCCGTGACCGTGGTTAGGGCTGACGCGTTTCAGGGGAGAACCCCTTTCCTCAGAGCTTGGTGGTCTGCAGTGCTTCCTCAACCACTCTATTACCAGAGAAGAAAAACAAGAGACCTTGTTTTAAACGGTCTCTCTCCCCGTCTCCTGGTAAATCTACCTCCAGCCAGTGGCGAAGGCATTTTCAGCCAGCCACAAAGACTAAAAAAAAACAGGCCCAGAAGAACAAGAAGCAGTGGGGTTCAAGAGCGAACAAGCAAAACCCCAAAGCCTCTGCATGAAGAGGCGCCCCCACTCGGCCGAGTGGGGGGGCGGCTTCGTCAGTTTTCAGCGGCATGGCAGACAGAAATCCAGGAAAGATGAGTAGTATCCACAGTATCCCTAGGGTACAAGCTGGAATTTCAAGAGACCCCATCTTCTCAGTTCCGAAGCTCAAGACTTTCCAAGGATCCTTTAAAAAGAGCGTCCTCCTACAAAGGATTGGATCACTTGCTGTCCCAAGGGGTGATCACAGAAGTACCCTTAAAGGAGCTAGGTTCAGGGTTTTATTCAAACCTCTTTGTAATCCCAAAGCCAAACGGAGACGTCAGACAAATTCTGGATCTAAGATCTCTAAATCAATTTCTGAACATTCACCATTTCTGAATGGAAACTATTCGATCAGTGGTCACCACCCTACAAGGCGGAGAATTCATGGCGTCAATAGACATCAAAGCCGCATACCTACATGTGCCTGTCCATCCCGCTCACCAAAGATTTTTAAGGTTTGCGGTAGAACATCGCCATTTCCAGTTTGTGGCTCTGCCCTCTGGTGTGGCTACCGCACCTCAGGTATTTACAAAGGTACTAGCCCCTCTGTTAGGAAATCTTAGAGCACAAGGCATAGCGATAACAGCTTATCTAGACGATCTACTGGGTATAGATCGGTCAGTGGCAAGATTAGATCACGCTGTGCTCACCACTATAAGATACCTGGAGCATTTAGGATTGATTGTAAACTTACAAAAATCCTCTCTACAAGCCCAAAGAAGGGTAGAGTACTTGGGCATGATCATAGACACAGCCACAGCCTGTGTCCTTTGCACAGTCTGCACCTAATGCTATGTGAATACAATAGCTGGTGTTCTCATATTAATACCACAGGCAGTGATCAGCAAGTATTGTCAGTATTTGTGCAGCTACATCTCCCTGCAGGCTATTAGTATGTCTGGAAGGACAACAAGGAGAGGCAGAGAGTCACGCGCCGATAAAAGAGGGCAAGCAGGCTCTGCGTCTAGAGCATAGATGTCAAACACAAGGCCCGTGAGCCGAATCCGAATGCTGATGCGGCCCACTATGAAATTGAGTTTGACACCCCTGGTCTAGAGGCAACAGTGCTGGTCGTGGACACGGTGCATCCTCATCAGCACGTGGCCGTGGGACATGCTCGTCCTTTTTTTCGGCAGCTGGCTGCGGTGAGCCGCAACATGCCAAACACTTGGTAGAGTGGATGACCAAGCCGTCCTCATCCTCTCTCACCCAGGCTCAGGGTACTTTGTCTGGGAAAGCAGCTGCCAACGCGGCCTCTTCCCTTTGTTCAATGGCATCAGTCACTCCTTCCCTAGCCCAACCATGTCCTGAAGAGTCCCCCGAACTGTTTGACCACAGTATTGGGTACATGCTGCAGGAGGATGCGCAGCGTTTTGAAGGCTCCGATGATTGTTCACAGCTAGAGGAAGGCAGTAACATGAGCCCAGAGAGAGGGGGTGTCCAAGAAGGACAGCAATCTGGCAGTCATGTTCCCCCAGCTGCAGCATACTGCCAGGTTTTCTACAGTGATGAGAAGGGAGGGGATGATGAGGTCACTGACTCCACGTGACTGCCTGATAGGAGAGAGAGGAGGAGGTGGCACATCTTCAACGAGGCAGGATGCCCTCCAAGGGCCTTTTTTGAAACAAGTGCATCAGATCGCACAGCTGCTATTTGCAACATATGTCGCAAGCATATCTTGCCTGGCCAAAACATCACCCGCTTGGGCACCACATGCTTGACCAAACATATGTCGACCTGCCATGCAGTTTGTTGGCAAGCGTACCTCAAAGACCCACATCAAAGAACAAAGCGGACCTCTCCTTGCCCCTCATCTGCTGGGATCTTCAACCCCACTATACCTTCAGTCCTCTCTAAAGCCTGCACTGATAGGACTGAAGGTGTATAATTAGGTGTGTCACAGTCAAGTACTTGCGGACAATCGGTACACCAATGTCAGATTGTACCAGGCAAATTTCCCTGCCCCAGCTGCTGCAGCGCCAAAATAAGTTTTTCCCAGCCATCCACATGCCCAGCGGTTGAATGCTAGCTTAGCTAAATTGCTAGCACTTCAACTGCTGCCTTTTCAGTTGATAGATTCTGCCCCCTTCCGTGAGTTTGTGGAATGTGCAGTACCTCAGTGTCAGGTTCCCAAACACCACTTTTTCTCACGGAAGGCGATTTCGGCTCTCTAGCGACATGTGGAAGGCAATGTCCATGCCACGCTGGACAGGGCAGTCAGTGGTAAGGTGCGTATTACCGCTGACTCCTGGTCCAGCAGGCATGGACAGGGACATTGCCTATCTTTCACGGTGCATTGGGTGACTCTACTGGCAGCTGGGAAGGATGCAGGACAAGGTACAGTAGTGTTGGAGGTTGTTCCGCCACCACGCCTCCAAAATGCTACTACTGGTGATTGTGACACACCTCTCTCCTCCACCCCCTCCTCTTCTAATTCCTCTGTGGCCTCATCCTGTGCTGATTTGTCCTCGGAGCCAGCGGTGCTCCGCAAGGCGTTCAAGGGGCTACGCAGGTACACAGGCAAAGAGATGCCATGCAGTGCTTGAGCTGGTGTGCTTGGGGGACAGGAGCCTCACTGGGGTAGAGGTTCTGTCAACTCTGCAGGGGCAGTCTCAGAGGTGGTTGACGCCACGCCAGCTCAAACCAGGAATGGTGGTTTGCGACAATAGCACCAACCTCCTCTACGCCTTGCGACAGGGACAACTGACCCATGTGCCCTGTTTTGTTCATGTCCTTAACATGGTGGTGCAGCGATTCTTGGGTAGGTACCCAGGCTTACAGGATGTCCTGAAGCAGGCCAGGAACCTCTGTGTGCATTTCCGACGGTCATATAATGCCAGTGCTCGGCTGGCAGACCTCCAAAAAGAATACAATCTCTCCAAGAACCACCTAATCTGTGACATGCCCACCAGGTGGAACTTTACGTTGACCATGCTGCAGCCACTGCACACGCAGCAGAGGGCCATCAATGAGTATCTGTGCCAATATGGCACCAGGACAGGGTCAGGGGAGCTTGTTTTTTTTCCCCACACCAGTGGGCCACGATCAGGGATGCATGCACTGTCCTGTCACCATTGGAGGAGGCCACAAGGATGGTGAGCAGTGACAGTGCATGCATCAGTGACACTGTCCCTCTTATCCACCTGTTGGAGCACACGCTGCGTGGAATAATGGACAGGGCTCTTGAGGCAGAACAGAGGGAGGAAGAGGAGGACTTCCTTACCTCTCAAGGCCCCCTTTATCCAGACAGTGTTCGTGCTTGCCCGCCTATCACACAGGAAGAGGACGAGGAGGAGGAGGAGGAGGAGGAGGAGGAGGATTGTGTCAGCATGGAGGTGGAGCCTAGCACTCAGCATCAGCAGCAGTCTTTAAGGGATTAATTACAGTCCCAAGAAACCCATGGACTTGTACGTGGCTGGTATGAGGTGGCTGCTGATCATGTCGTCCTCAGTGACCCAGAGGACTCTGCACCGAATGCCTCAGCAAACCTACGCTGTATGGCCTCCCTGAACCTGCAAAGCCTGCGGAAGGATCCTGGTATTCATGCTATCAAGGAAAGGGATCATTACTGGCTGGCAACCCTCCTTCATCCACATTACAAGGGTAAGGTTGCGGACCTTATCTTGCCGGCGCAGAGGGAGCAGAAGATGAAACCTCTTCAGGAGGCCTTGCAGAAAGGTCTGTGCAACGTGTTACCAGAGACTGGGAGGTTACAAAATCCTGGTCCTGGACAATGTTTCTGAGGCTTCGGTCAGTCACAGAAGGAGTGGTGGAGAAGGTGGCCGTCAGACCGAAATGTTCAGACAATTTTTTAGTCCGCAACCCCAAGGTATGACCGGTTCCAGCAACCATTGCCAGCATCTGTTTTACATGGTGCGGGAATACCTAGGGGGCAAGATCAGACTTGGGACACCTTTCCCACCGAAAATCCTCTGGCTTACTGGGTCTTGAGGATAGATCACTGGCCAGAGCTTGCACAGTATGCAATTGAGCTACTGGCCTGTCCTGCATCCAGCGTTCTTTCGGAACGCACATTCAGTGCTGCTGGAGGCTTTCTAACCGATCACAGGGTGCGCCTCTTGAACGTCTCGGTCGATCGACTGACCTTCATAATAATGAATCGGGCTTGGATCACCACCAGCTACTAAGCACCTGATGCTGATGTAACTGAATATTTTTTTTTTAAATGTCAGATCCCTTCAAGACTGCCTATGTTGATGCTGAGTGACTATCCTGTTATGCTGAGTGATTTTCCTTTTCCTCCTCAATGATCATGCTGATAGCTTGTAAGAACATTTTTGGTTCTGGGCACCGCCACCAGTCCAACTAGAGTATCTGTGAGGGGTTGCAGTGTTGTGGCACCAGCACCAGTGCCTAAGGCCCAATGTTTCTGCCCCTGTTTAACAGGGGCGTGTAATTAAAATTTTTGATTCAATACTTTGCAGCAGGGCTAATTCCTGCGCTCCAACTAGAGTATCTGTGAGGGGTTGCTGTGAGGGGTTGCTATGTTGTGGCACCAGTGCCTAAGGCCCAATTTGTCTGCCCCTGTTCAACAGGGGCATGTAATTACAATTCTTGATCTAATATTTAACAGCAGACCCCCATCCTGCGCCCACCAAGAGTAACTGTGAGGACAGTGTTGTGGCACCAGCGCCAGCACCAAAGGCCCAATTTTTTTACCACTGTTCAAAAATGGCATGTAATTACAATTCTTGATATAATAGTTCATAGCAGGGCGTTTCAGCGCCCACCAAGACTAAATGTGAGAGCTTACAGTGTTGTGGCAACACCAACACCTATGGCCCAAATTTCTGCGGCAGGCCCCTACTTTCAAACATCCAACTTACAAACGACTCCTACTTGCAAACAGAAGGAGACAACAGTAAGTGAGAGGAAATCTACCCCTAGGAAGGGAAATTCTCTTCTGTAAGAGGTGTCTCCTGTCCACTGATGCTTTATCACCAATCCTTGTTTCACAAAAAAAAAAAAACATTTGTCATTGGGACAGAAAGTGAGGTGCAGTCTTCTGAACAGATGCGCACAGACAGCAAAACAAATGTTACAGGGGTGATAACCCTTCTCTATGTTTTCCAAAAAGCTTAAAAATAGTTTTTTTGGCTGGAGCTACACTTTAAAAAAGTACCAGTTCAAAATTACAAACAGATTCTACTTAACAACAAACCTACAGTCCTCTGTCTGTCGCCTGCATACTGCTGTTCAAAGTATATAGGGCCAAAGGGGCTGGTTATGACCTAAGGGAAGGGGGGGGGAACCCATGCTATTTTTCCTCCAATGATTTCCATCCATATTGCAGAGACCAGACATTACATTTAAAGCCGCAAGCAGTTTTAAATTACTTTTTTCTTATAGTAATGTCATTTTGTGCAGGAACAGTTCTAAACACGTGCCACTTCACAGGCATACTATAGAAACCCAGCAGGTATGATTTTTCACTTTAAGCATCATTAAAATCACTGCTCCCGAAAAAGCGTTTGTTTTTAAAACTTTTTTTGCATTGATACATTTTCCTTGGGGCAAGACTCTGGTCCCCAAACCCGTTTTAGGACAATAACTTGCATATTAGCCTTTAAAATTAGCACTTTTGATTTCGAACGTTCGAGTCCCATAGACTTCAATGGGGTTCTAAAGTTTGCGCGAATGTTCGGTCCGTTCGAAGGTTCTGGTGCGAATCGAACGGGGGGTTTTCGGCTCATCCCTAATCACTGTTCAAATGTTGCCACCTTTACCTCTGAAACATTTGACAATGACACCACCAAGCTACTAATTCGCTTTCATCTCCTGCCCTGACTACTGCAACTCCCTCCTCATGGGCCTACCTCTACACAGGTTAACCATTCCTCAGTCTATCATGCTACTAGACTCAACCACCTTGCCAAGTGTCTGCCACTTCTCTCTGAAATTTCCCCCACTGGCATACAATCACTGAATAAATATAATACAAATTATTAAACACATAAAAAGCCATCCACAAATCTGCCCCAGCTACATTTCCAACCTCATCTCAAAATATAAACCAAACCATCCACTTTGCTTTTCCCAAGACCTCCTACCCTTTATCTCCATGGTCACCTCCTCCTATGCTTGTCTCCAGGACTTCTCCCAAGCCTCTCCCATCCACTGAAACTCCCAAACCCAAGGCTGCCGACTACCGTCTGCCTATGTGATCCATGAAAACTCATCTTTTTGGGCTACTCTATCCAGTTTCTAGCTAGCAACTAAATTTTACTTTCTTGAACAATTCACTCCTACACAGTTACTACTTTATTTATCACTTCCCTGTTTATATTTTAAAGGGGTTGTAAAGGTAAAAAAAAAATTCCCCCTAAATAGCTTCCTTTACCTTAGTGCAGTCCTCCTTCACTTACCTCATCCTTCGATTTTGCTTTTAAATGTCCTTATTTCTTCTGAGAAATCCTCACTTCCTGTTCTTCTGTCTATAACTCCACACAGTAATGTGAGGCTTTCTCCCTGGTGTGGAGTGTCGTGCTCGCACCCTCCCTTGGACTGCAGGAGAGTCAGGACGCCCACTAACACACAGCTCCTTTCTCTATCTGCAACATAGAGAGCGTCCTGACTCTCCCGCAGTCCAAGGGAGGGGGCGAGCACGACACTCCACACCAGGGAGAAAGCCTCACATTACTGTGTGGAGTTACAGAAAGAAGAACAGGAAGTGAGGATTTCTCAGAAGATATAAGGACATTTAAAAGCAAAATCGAAGGATGAGGTGAAGGAAGACTGCACTAAGGTAAAGGAAGCTATTTAGGAGAAAAAAAAAATACCTTTACAACCCATTTAAGCTCTCACGACCAGGGCCCCCATAACATATGTGTCTTTTTTTGTAATTGTATTGTATCTGTTTTTACTATTTTTTGTAAAGCAGTTGGCAAACCATTGGCTCTATATTAATCCTGTATACAAATGAATATCTTGTAAACACAGGGAAAAAATAACACGTATGAAAATGAACCAGGCCCTGCATTTATAGTCCTAACCACTTTGTCACAGTGCTGCTCTAGTGTATGTGTAGCTTTGGACATTGAACATTTTAACCATTTATATCTCTTCCTTCATCAGTAGAGTTTATATTCCTGTTTTCCTTCCTCAGGAAGACAGTCTTTGCATCAAGTACTTCTTTTTATAGGTAACCTTCATCTCACCATGTAAGTTCATGTTACACTTTCTAGCTGTATAGCCAAATACTTTTGTAATAAAGCTGTGGCTTTACAAGATTTCTATGTTTTTCTAGACTGAGACAATGTCTCTTTAGATGTTGTTGAAAACATCTATAACTCAAGAACTCCAGCTGTTCCCATCTCACGAAAAGGTTCACTAGAGGATCTATAAAGCTTGCAGCAGCCATGTCTGCTGCCGTTTAGTCATGTAAGATACAATAACTAGCTAATCTTTAAGAAAATATAAAGGCAGATATAATAGAGAGAAACAGTACAAAATAAATATATATATTTTATATATATATATATATATATATATATATATATATATATATAATTACAGTTATACGTTTAATAAAAAAAATGCATCATATACTACTGATGAGATTAACAGTACAATTTGGAATCCAAGTGAGATCAGCAACAGAAAATTAAGCTTAATCATGCATAATAGTATATGCAGTAGTAACCAGTGTTTATGGGTCATCCCTTGACCATACAAAAACAGGTGAAAACAAATGGTACTGCAATAACACATTGATTTTTGAGACTTGGAGAAAGGTAAAAAGGCCCCAGTGAAAAAGGGGATAGGAGAGGTGTGGTAGAGGTCAAGAAGGCGAGAAGAAGAAGGGGATCGGAGAGTGGGCAGGGGCAGGAACTAAAGGAGGAGGTACCAAAGGAGAACACCGTGTGTATTCACACCCCTTGAGTCAAGTCCAAAGACCAATTACGACTTTCATATGTTAATTTGTAAAATGAACACATTGTTAATGGCAGATTACCAAGAGCATACCGTGGGACGTA
Source organism: Rana temporaria (assembly GCF_905171775.1). Lineage (NCBI taxonomy): Eukaryota > Metazoa > Chordata > Amphibia > Anura > Ranidae > Rana > Rana temporaria. Next base: position 314,159,811 of record NC_053493.1, read on the forward strand.
GCTTCCATTTTGTATTAATGTATTTACAGGCATAAAAAGAAGCGTAAAAAAATGCATAAGTAATGGCTTAGTTCTACACCATCCAGGACACCCAAAAATGCGTAAGTAATGGCTTAGTTCTGCACCATTCAGGACACCTTAGAATTAAAACTTAGGACTAGATCACATGTAGCATTAATAACCTTGAGTATAGCTTCCCAAAAGGAACAGATCTTGGGGCAGGTCCAAACCACATGAAAAATGTGCCTTCAGTGAGCTTACATCTAGCACATAGGGGACTAACTGTAGGGTATATGGCAGTGAGGGGTATATTACAGCCTATGCAGGATTTTATTTGTATGAACCTATCTTTATCAAAAACCATATTAGCTGTGTAATGATGTTATACATTAGTTCCATTTATCCTTTGCTCCAGAAACACAGCCTGCCACTTCTGTAAGTCTAAGCAATTTGATCAAGTATGCTTTGGTGAGTCGAAGATTAATCGAAGATAAGGGTTTCCCCATCGCTCTTTGAGGACCTCTCCAGAGGGTTGGATTCAATAGTTATTGGGGCAGGGAACTGTGATTGCACTGCATGTCTGAGTTGCAGATATCTAAACATTCAGTTGGGTAGATTGTGTGTTCTCTGAAGCTCAACAAAATGCTTCAACCTGTGCCCTTGCCTGATTCCATACTAGGAGTAGTTCTGCCTCCACTTGGCAGAGTGAACCACCACCTCACAATAGTATAGTACAGAGTCTGGAAGGGAAGGACCTCCCTGGGTGCGAGGGAGTTGTAGGGTCTTTTTTGCAAGGCAGGGAGTGGTTCCTACCTTCCAATTTGGTGAACAGGACTTGGGTATAGTTATCGGTGTGTTTCAGAAGTAATATACGATTTTTGGTAAAAAAGACAATTTTTAGCAGGTTATTTCTGCCTACTGGAAATAAGGCAAGGGTTTTTCATGCTTTTACATTTCTGTGAGAAGGATCATACCAGAGGTGTCAACTTAAGATCAACATAGGACTGGATATTTCTGCCAGTTTTTATCCTCAAATACTTAAACTTGTCAACATGCTTGGATTGCCATTGACCAAGAGAGAAAAGGATAGATTTGTCCCAGTTTATCCTAATTCTAGAGTGTGTACCAAATTAGATGAAACTAGATGAAATGCAGCTTGCAGGGAGGAGAAGAGATCAACTAAGAATAGCAGGGTGTTATCTGCATGCAGGGCTAATTTATCTACAGTTGGACCTAATCTGATACCACAGACATCCTGGCTTCAAGAGTAGGGGTTGACTGATTATTGGAGCTGCCAATTATTGGGGACTGATAGTCACATTTTTCAAAGCATTGGTATCGGCCAGAAACGTACCAATATTGCTTTAAGTTGTTGTTTTGAATACTTTCAGGTGCAGAGGAGGGGTTTGAGGTCTTATAGACCCCAGATCCCTCCATGAGGAGTACCTGCCACTGCTTATTACTGTCACAAAGATGTTCCATTCCTTGTGACAGCAATAAAAGTGCTAACAATTTTTTTTTAAAGGATAGTGTAAAAATAATCTGTCGATCCCAGGGTCTGGGGCCATGTTAAAATCAGTAAGTAATAATAATAAAAAATAAGTATTGTATGTTGGGTATCTAGCTAACTTAGCCACTACTGTGGAAATGAGCTGTACAGAAGCCATTGGAGGTAGGTAGAGACCCAGGATGACAATTTCCATAATATCAATTATTGAATGCCGGGTTTTATATTGCGACCATCTGGATCCAGTACCAGGTCCAACAAACAAGGGCAGGGATTTATGTATCGTACACGCAACTCTTGTAGAAGGATGGCAGTAACCGTTACCTTTTTTTTTTTTTTTTTTAACAAACTACTTTACTACCCACTAGGTGTTTGTCCTGAAATATAAAAACATGGGGATAATATTTTTTGAGAGATTGGAAGATCAGGAAATCTGGGGAAATCAGGAAACTGGTGCTGCTGTAGAGGAGATCCCCTTGAGCCCGGGCTGCACAGAAAACCAGATCTCCTTGAAGTCTAGGAGTCTAAAGATGAACATACAGGGAGGTGCACCTGGGGGATCCCCTAGAAAGGGGGCTCATTTCACTGTAAAGTATGACAAAGACTTGGCGTTAGGAATGAGCTGTGTAAGTGAGTTCTCAGTCAAGGTATTTGGGTTGAAGCCCTCTGCGTTAAGCCCTGGATGCTCAAGTTCCATCAATTTATATTCTCTGCAATCTTCCTTCTGGGATTCAAGATTGTGTACCTTAATTTTCAATGTCTGGATATCTACCACATGGTCTCTCTGGTGATATCCAGACATTGTGATTCTCTCCCTAGAGGAATCTAGGTCTCTCCTGCTGAGTCTGATATCAGTTTGCAGATGATCCATTTTGGTAGCGAGGGCCGTCTGGCAAGAATTTAATAGCATTCATAACCGCCAAGAGATCAGCAATGTCCTGCTGCTGTAGATGCTATGCCTCTGTCTGTGTGCTCATATCATCAGTAATGGCGGCTGCAGCAGGAATCGCTGGAGGGGGTTGTGTGGGGAGAAGGTGGCAATCTTCTCTCCCTACTCAGGACCGGCAGATAGAGCAGGGAAGAGGAATGGGTACCACTGTATTTGTAGATTCCTTCATCGATGGAAAGTAGGCTGCTTGTATCGGCCGGTGGAGCTCCCAGATCAGACGTTCAAGTATCATCTTAGACACGCCCCCGTACAATTTAATCCAGTTCTCTATTTAATGTGTTTTATCTCCCCAGTGATTAGGAACTGCATCTTTACTTTTACAAAAAGTCATTTGGGAAATGGTAATGTTTACTGACTTTTAAAGAAAACTTGCACAGAGAGAAACCTGTAGGTTGACACTGCACACTTCCTTCAGTAAATTTTAGATTCATAGCTTTCTATTGCTTCTGTACTTTGAGTCTCTCACCTGTAAAGCAAAAATGTATTAAAGGCAATCACAGTGTACATGTTATTTGAGTACACATTTCTTTTAATTGCTTTTTGTCTGCAGTCTGTATAGTAAAGTTCCTCTGCACAATGCTACAATATGCTGGAGAAATGATTTTATGTGTGATGGACAGAGTTCTGCCAATTTTTATTTATTTTTTTCGTTTAAAGCCAGCAGCTACAAATACTGCAGCTGCTGACTGTCCAGGGCGCCCGCAATGTCATCGCCCCAAAGCCGATCTGTCCCTCGGCTCTCAGGTGCTGCCGCCACTATCTTCGGTAAGAGAATCAGGAAGTGAAGCCTTGTGGCTTCACAGCCTGGTTCCCTACTGCGCATGCCCGACTTGTGCTGCGTGATCCCACTGGTCCCTGCTGTCTTCTGGGACCTGTGTGTCTCCCAGAAGACAGCAGGGGGCAGAGAAAGCGCCGGACGCGACGTAGATGGCCACGGGTGGCTCGGCTATCTATGCCCGTAAGTGGGAGCAAAATACCTGTATTAGACAGGTATCTGCCCCCCCCCTTCCCCGGAAAGGTGCCAAATGTGACACCGGAGGGGGGGGGGTTCCGAAAAGCAGAAGTTAAATTTTTGGGTGGAACTCCGCTTTAAGGGAACACAGTCCTGTGTCATGCTAGCTTGTTGCTACACAGACTCTAAGGATCCTAGTTACTGCAAAAAAAAAAAATGATTTCCATGCGCAAATATAGCCCCAATTCACTCTCAACTTGTCATGCGACTTGAGAGTTCAAAATCGCAAGGCAAGTGGCGCCCCATTAACTACATGGTAACTGTACCTGTAACTTAGAAAATGGTTCCTGCGCTACTTTTGGTGCAACTTCAATAAGACTTGCATTGACTTCTTTTAAAGTATGTAAGCTGCAATGAAGTCACGCAGGGATATCGGATTCAAAGTCGCGGCAGTGTGAACCCAGGCTTAGAGAAGATGTTATCTCTGTAAGTCTCTGTATAGTGCTCTCTAAGAGCCGGTTCGCACTATGATTCACATGCAATCTGGGTGCAGTGCGATTTCAGCTTGCTCATTTAAATGGGCTGAAATCTTGCACCAAAAGTTGTGCATACACTACTTCATAAAACACACAGCAACCCAATTTGGTGCAAGCAAACCTACTGCATTTGCGACCTGCGTTTAGGGTGGTGTTAACACGGACACCCACTGCAGATTGCAAGTGCAGTGCGTTTTGAATACGGTGTAGGAAGCACACGGAATGCGGGTTTCCCGCTCTGTGTTTTGGTGTGAACTGGTCCTAACTTTTATTTTTATTGTTTTTCTTCCCTCAGTCACTTACCACTTATCAAGCATAGTTTGAGCCCCTGGTATACTAATTTTGTTGTTTATCTCATGATCTGTCTAGCTGATAAAGATCCGAGTTTATTTAAAAAAGAATTGTGAATATCTGTCATCAGTAGTAAAGATGAATGTTCACATCTGCCAGAGAGTGTGATCTGATCAGTCATGAAAAAAAAATTCTCCACAAATTTAATTTCTGTTTCCCTCTAAAAACGCCAGCCAAATCCAAAATTAACATTTCACATTACCACCAAAATGACTTCTAGGATATGCAAACGCTTCTGTTTTGTGCATAACATCCAAGACCAATCCTAGTGACGATATTTTAAATCCATTAATACACATAGAATTGGCCTGTATGTTGTAGAAGGAGCTTTATTTTGGCAGTCTTTTTATGCACATCTGCAATAGCAATTTAGAAAATCGAAATGTCACAAATAACATTTGAATAAATGCACAGGCAGACAGTTAATGCTGTTGTTGAAAACTTCTGTAGAGACCACCTCAGGGGTAATCTTAGACAAAGTAGTTCAGTAGAAAGGATTAGATTTAATAGTTACAGGAGCCGTGTTGACATGACAGCGTACTTTAAGCAGTTTTCCCCCAGTATGGGGTACTCTTTCATGTATCATACAACCCCTTGTCCAATTATAGGTGTATACCCTTCAAAGACCTGTATTTGAACACCAGTATTATAACCTTACTTTGTAAAACACGGTTTACATTTTGTAATAAAATTATTTACGTCACTTCACTTAATATTGTTTTTTTTTCCTTCAACTCTGTTTTTGGTTGAATTTATATTTTCCTCAAATTTTTAAGCAACAATGTTGAAGGAACCATTTGTGAATGAATGAACTATTTAACATACATGTTAAAGGCTGTCACTAACCCTAATAATAATTACTGAATACAAATGATCCCTAACTCACTGAATTGGTGGATACCTGGTATTGGTGTAAGTGGGTAACTTATATAGCACTAACAAATGCAAACTAACTCACCTCAAGGCGTAGCTTGTGATACTAACGTTCATGTTTTATATTAAAGCCAACCTACCGCCACCATCTGCTTTCCAGCCTGATGACCACACACATTTATTCCCTTTCCCCAAACTTTTGCTTAGCGACCCAAATTTCCTAACCTGTTACCTGCAATTGTCCCAATGCACTTCTCATAACGCGTACACAGGATCAGAATTTCCGATGGAAAAAGTCTGACGGAATTTTTCCATCAGAAATTCCAACCGTGTGTATGCCCCTTTGGAGAAATTCCATCAGAAATTCAGATGAATTCCATCAGAGTTTAAATATAGAACATGTTTTATTTTACTCCGATGGAATTTGCCGGAATTCCGATGAGCTTTTGGTCGGGCAAAAGCCTGATCGTGTGTACGTGACATAAGACTGAATTTCAAATCACACCTCTGTTTTACCAAAAATATTGACCTAGTATCTGAAGTCCTCTGTGCTGGTGACATACCGTATATGTTACATTTTTTGCAATTAGAAAACATCCAGCTAAGTGTCTGTACAGTATATCCCTGTCAGTGAGCTTGGATAATAAAAACGGTTGCCTGAAATATATTTTCAGTTTTTGACCAATGCACTGGAAATTGATCTACCATTTGATTGCTTTAAATGTTTAGTGGTAAGCAGACAGAAACCGCATGCGATATACACAATAAGCAAAATAGAAGTGATTGCACTATGATAATTCTGGACTTTTTAACGGCTTTGGTGTAAATTATGATTTGTCAATGTTAAAGCGAATACTGAAGTGCAGACTTTTATGAATCCTGGTACTGCAAGAGACACAACTGTGATGACTAAGCGTCATGAGCTGGTTATTCTAAGTGTTTGATGTAATTTGCACAGATGACAATTCCACATGACGTAAATTGGTCTGCCTGTTACTGTACTATATTCCTTGACGGCCTTTTTTTCTCAACTTCCCTTTTTATGCAATCTGTATAAATTGCACGTTTCGTTTAATTTTTCTTTCACTTGTTTTTAATTCTTCAAATTCATGGTAAATAATGCACTGATAAAACTTAAATTCATGCAATGTGCATGCATTTTGCTGGGAGAAAGACTTTAATGCTAAACTCTGGGCTACCCTCAAAGTAATAATTACCCCCCTCCCCTTAGCTAATCACCAATTACATTTGTTTAAAGCCCCAAATACTTACCTGCATCTGTGGTCTTGTAATGTGCAGAGACCCGAGTCATCTTTTTTTCTGAACTGTAAAAGCCCCAAGGGCCAGATTCACAAAGAATCGCGGCGGGGTAACTTATCCTAGATAAGTTACACCGCCGCAATTTGTCATCGCAAGTGCCTGATTCACCAAGCACTTGCGATGAAAACCTACGCCCGCGGCCTCCGGCGCAAGGCGGGCCAATTCAAATGGGCGTGTGCCATTTAAATTAGGCGTGCTCCCGCTCCGGACCTATTGCGCATGCTCCGTTTCCGAACTCCCGCCGTGCTTTGCGCGCCGTGACGTCATTTTTTTGAACGGCGACGAGCGTAGCGTACTTCCGTATTCCCGGACGGCTTACGCAAACGACGTTGATTTTTAAATTTCGATGCAGGAACGACGGCCATACTTTAGACAGCAATGACTAAAGTTAAGGCACCAAAAAAAAAGTGTAACTTAGCGACGGGAAACTATACTAGCGGCGACGTAGCGAACGCGAAAAACCGGCGTGGATCGGCCGTAACTCCTAATTTGCATACCCGACGCTGGTTTACGACGCGAACTCCCCCCAGCGGCGGCCGTGGAACTGCAATCCCAAGATTCGACAGTGTAAAAACAATTACACCTGTCGGATCTTAGGGATATCTATGCGTAACTGATTCTATGAATCAGCCGCATAGATAGAAACAGGGATACGACGGCGTATCAGCAGATACGCCTGCGTATCCCTTTTGTGAATCTGGCCCTTAATACTTCTCTGAATGTGCAGTCATGTGATGTACAGAGACCCAAGTCGTCTTTTTCTGGCCTGCAATGTAGGAGGGTCATTTGTGCGCCCAGGTTGCTGTCTGGAGAACTGCAGGTGTGTGGGAGTGTGGTGGGGATTGGGTACTTCAGATTTTGAATGGGCAAAACAGGCTTTGGAAAACACCATTTAATTCAAATGTTTGAAAGACAGTTACCGCTCCAGGTGGATGATCAGTATGGTCTCAGGAGATCAAGGGTGCTGGCAATGCACAAGGCAACACATGGAAAAAGAAAATATGGACAGCCGCACTCCAAAAAACCTTGATGGTTGTCTTTATTTAAAAAAGGAAAAATGCACTACAAGTCACAGCACACTACACGGGAGTTAAACAGCTGACGCGTTTCACACTATAAATTAGTGCTTAATTATAGCTCATGTGGCCCTGCTTTTTTGTAATAAAATCTACTGTTTATGTCCCTGTAACACCTCCCCAAGGGTGGACACGCTTTAGTAAAAGGATATCAGGTTCTCTGCTCTATCCATGGAAAAAAGTTGGAGCTGAACAGTAGCATCAAGAGAGGTAAAGGCATAACCCCAGAATATTCTAATACAGTTGACAAAGGGAAACAAATATATCATGCGTGTTCACCAGTTTATAATACATATAGGCAACGATAAGTTAATGCAGAGGGTATGGCATGATGTGAGGTGTGCACAATGAGAGCTCTGCTCTAGTGACACTTATCCTGTATATCAAAACAGAGTACTTTTCCCTGGGAGACAGTCTATATCTACCCCTAGAGACCCTAATTTATTCATCTTGCCATGTGGATGCCTACATGTAACTTTGAAGTGGTTGCTAAGAGAGATAAGTTCTGTGTGAAAAAGATGGTGGTGATGCAATGCTGGGGACCCAGAGGCCACACAAGCAGACTTCATCCCAGCAGAAACTGCAAAGGTACTTGATGCTATCTTGATATGCCTGAGTACTCGCACTACCAAAATAGAGGTAATAAGTATAGATATTTCACTTATTAGACAGGGCTTGCAAAAGTTGCAGGGCAGACTTAGAGAGGGATCATAGTAGGGGTGTCAAATATAATCGGTGCATCGCGATTCGGGTACCCCTGATGCTGCACCGATGCATGCGACCGTATTAATCGATGTTTGGCCCCGCCCCCGTCTCCGCCTCTCCCGGGAGAGCTCTCCGTTCACCAAGACGATGCCTTGTTTGTATACGGCACGCTCATGTGACTGCCTGGCCCGCCTCTCTCCTCGTACGTCTCTCCTGGCGTCGGCCCCTCCCACTGACTGTAACAAACAGATAAGTAGAAAGGCGGGAGGTGCACTGCTGACGCTGAGAGATGTGAGACGGTGAGAGCATGGTGGAGAGAGGCGGGCCGGGCAGTCAGTCACATGAGCGCGGCACATTCAAACACCCTGCGTGCTGATGAGCTGGAATGGAGATCGGGGGATGGTGAGCACTGAGCAGGCAGATCGCCCATCTCATTACCGACTGCAATGACGTAATGTGTAAGTAAGCTTACATAAGATGACTATTCTACAAGCCCTATTGTTTGTGGTGTGGCACCATCTATGTGATATTAACCATGAATAAGCACTGATTTTGTGCGAAATGTCGGCTGTTCCCCTGTTCCTGTTGTTTTGATCTGGTGATGTATCTGCTGTTCATTTAATAAAAGACAACCTGTACGGTTTTTGGAGTGTGGCCATTCCATTCTTCATCTATCTTTTATGCTTGCCTAGTGCTCCGCCAGCACCCTTGGAATCCTGTAGCAGTGTGTGACTGTATAGTAGACCCACCTGGAGCCGTGACTTTCTTTCATCTATGTGATATTAAAAAGCAGAGCGGTCACTTAATGTATGATTCTCTAATAAGTGCTATTGCTTCTACTCGTGTGCAATGAGGAAAATACACTTGCCTGATTTTCTTATAGTGTGCACCCCACTTTAGGCTGAATTGTCACCATTCAATGCATGTTTTTATGCATTTTATTGTGGATTTTTAAAATACACTAATGTGCATTTTCAGTGTGTTTTTATGTACTTCCATTGTCATCAATACGCCCTTTAAAAATGCACAGATGACAATGAACCCTCAATAAAAAATATCAGTACAGCGAGGACTTGGACTTTTAAATACACTGAGGAAATGTGTCAATTGTAATAGAAAATAAATAACACGGTAGTGTATTTTAAAAGTCCAAGTCCTCGCTGTACGGATATTTTTATTGAGGGTTCGTTGTCATCTGTGCATTTTTAAAGGGCGTATTGATGACAATGGCAGTACATAAAAACACACTGAAAATGCACATTAGTGTATTTTAAAAATCCACAATAAAATGCATAAAAACATGCATTGAATGGTGACAATCCAGCCTAAAGTGGGGTGCACACTATAAGAAAATCAGGCAAATGTATTTTCCTCATTGTTTCCTCCAATCATCCTCTGTGCGCAGAACAGCATGCAAGTACAGAGGAGGAGGGGGTGCTGTGATCCGGGGACACGGGGGGTACGGGCATGTAGTGGAATCTGATGTGTCACCTGTGATAAGTCATTGTCACTGCAGGCAGGGACTGGGCTGTATGAAAGAGAAATATAGACCATCTCCTGTACTATGTCCGCAGTCTCTGATCATCTCCTGTACTATGTCCACAGTCTCTGATCATCTCCTGTAGCATATCCGCAGTCTCTGATCATCTCCTGTAGCATGTCCGCAGTCTCTGATCATCTCCTGTACTATGTTTGCAGTCTCTGATCATCTCCTTTAGTATTTTGGGGGGATAGCCAGGCGCACTTGCGCTGCAATCGTGATGAATCGCGGAATCGAATCGTGGACTTGATAATCGTTATCTAATTGCGAGACCGGTGAAGATGCGCAGCCCTAGATCATAGAAGGTCTCTTAGCTCCCCTACAAATGTTTCTCTGAACAACGCTAACTTTATCTGTAACCCATGCTGCAAAACCAGGAGAACTTACAAATAATCTCTGCCACAGGCTACCAGGAGATAGAAGAGAGCCTTGACAAGTTTTCCTGAATCACTGCTCCTTATTACATATGGTAGGGAAAAATCTTCACTCACCTTTGCGGTGGAATGGGCCTATTGTTTTACATCAAGAGCTCTTCAGCCAACAACTCCTCAGACTGATTGCTAAACTTCATGACTTAATTCTTCACGTTACTAGGGACTTGAGACCATAAACGGCGGAAAGAAAAGATCTACACACCCATTTAAAAATGCCGGGTTTTTGAATGCTACAACAAAACGTACAATGAATTATTGCTTCCCTCTCCTAAGATTGCACTTCTTTCAATACTGCCGGGATTGGTTACATCACAGAAGCGGAATCTTCTCTGTTTCTTTATGTCTTCAGCTAGACAGCTCATACCATCCTATTGGAAGTCGACCACCATTCCTCCCTTGTCACATAGTGGTTTTGATTATGAACGACACTATGAGAATGGAGGAGATGTTGGCTCTTGATGATGACACCTTTGATAAATATAAACTGCTGTTGCTCATCCTCTGATACTCTTGCAAAT